>NW_013665974.1:91442-95715 GCF_000517525.1 Limulus polyphemus | reverse complement strand
CTACTCTTTTTACCAACGAATAGTGGGATTGACCGTCACATAATAACGCCCCCACGGCTGAAAGGGCGAGCATGTTTGGGGGGACCCGAACCCGCGACCCTCAGATTGCGAGTCGAGCGCCCTATGGCCATGCCGGGCCCAACTGTATGTAATTCAAACCAAAATAAAGTTATTGTTTGAAAACTCAGATATTAAGTCAGGAGACGTTTAGATGGATGTGAAATTGATCATTCTTAGTTTATATTAAACTTATTTCTTCATTAACCTCGTGGTTTCAGAACACGCTATGACTTTCAATAGGAATTTAATTCCTTCCAGGTTTAAATGTTGATACTTTAATTTCAATTAGGGGTAAAACTCGTGCTTCGCGTACGAAACACTTTTTTTTTTTGGTTGTGGCATTTTGTATCTGAATGTATAAAGTTTATAAAATATAAAGGCAGTGCTGTGTATTTAAAATATTTAAGTGACCTGCCTAGACTACTCACGTATAAGGTTAAGTACCTAAAGTTCTGCACAAATCTGATAGCCATGCGAGGCTTCTCAATGACCGCAAGTTTAAATCTAAGTGAGTTAAATCTATCTCATAACACATAATACTCACTAAACACCTCTAGTATAAAATACACTTCGAGCTGAAGAGTCTGTTGAAAAATGGCAAACCAATCGACTTATCTAGTAAGAAACACCAGATCTAGAAACGATTTCAAAACCAGAGTATTGGTGACAAGTATTAAAACTCGGTGAAATTGATCCTAGTCCAGGTCCCTACTCAGAAGTCTGACGGTATCGATGCTCTAAGTTTCTAGAAACAAATGAACAAACTTACACACAAAACCTTAACACAAACACTGCTATGTAATGCATAGTATACTATCGACACCCATCCCTCCATTTAGCATACGGTGACGTTCGTCGTCTGCACTTCCTTACTCCTAATTTAATTTTTTGCATAGTTTAATGAAGTTTAAAAAGCTTCTCACGCACACATATAATTCTTTTAATATAGATACGAAAGCTGTCTATCAGCGTTTGGCAACATTTTATGAACATATATAGATATATTACAGATACATAAATTAAGACAAGCTCACTCTTACCTACAGTATATACAAGAGGCTAAGAATATATAAGAGCTACAAGGTTCTCCTAAATACAAGGACATAAAAGGGAAAGGGTCATAGTCTCATTTTCATTGGTTTTTGGTCTGTCTTAGTTACGTGGAGAAAAACAAGCACAAAAATACTCATTTTGTTGACACAATATATACAGGTAATTTGATTTCCTATGTAGGCATTAGATGTCAAACAATCTTTCAAAGCTTTCCTGCGATGAAGATTGTAAACTGACGGCATTTAATTCAACTATCAACTGTTGTCCGGCCATATTTAACTGAGTTATATTGTCATGACGTATGTAATCCGAACATATTTCTAGAAGTCATGTAGATATCAGGTAAATAGCCAAATCAACACATTCCTATAGTTTGTGAAATGCATTATTATTTAAATAGTTTGAAGAAATGCCTTCTGTAACGCACATAATTAAGGCATTTTCTTCCCAAGGTTATAAAAAAATGAAAAAGTTAATCAAGTTCTGTAAATCTGTGCGCTTGAAAGACATGCGACAAGAAGAAGATGAAAAAAAAAAAAAAAGACATCGAGAACGTGACAATCTCGTGTAGATGTCTTAAAATACGGCTGCCGGTGGGTCAGCTTTAAGGTTATGAACTTAAAATGCAAAACCTGGGGTTCGATTCCATGTGGTGGACAGAGCACAGATAGTCCATTGTGTAACTTTGCGCTAAAGGCAATCAGTCTTAGAATTCAACTTTTAATCAAAGTGGTGAATCCCAAGTATAGTAATCACTGTCTTACCATCACCTGTCGCTTCACTGACTTTGTTCGTTTACTAGATGTTTCTTTTGTTTTCTTTACAACCCTTGGAATTATAGACGTCGTAATATACGTGTACACACGTGAAGCCTCAATAATGATTTGAAATTAGCTGACGCATTATATCTTGTTAGAAACCTATCAAACATTTGTAGAGAAAACCGATGCATGTCAAAGTACGAATAATGCTTACATTCAGCTAATATGAGTATTTGTTCTAAGAAATTTCACTCTCATGTGATATCACATATTTAGTCTATGCTATACACCAACAAGATAAGTGGGATACCGGTTAATGAACGGTTCGTCTATTTGTTACCTATTTGTCTATTTTTTAAACAAAATAAATATTAAGGAGTTATTTTTACTTACCCTTTCGTGAAGACTTCTCAGGTCATTGGTTATGATCTGAGGTGGAGGATCTTCAACACCACATGAGCTGGTGGCATCGGAGTCGTTGTCAGCGTCGTGACCGTCGGAGTCAAAGTCGACTTTACTTAACTCGGTATCAATCTCGTCTTCCATCTGGACCAAGAGCGGCGCGAGCATTCCGAACTTTGCGCCTAGTCGTGCCACTTCCAGGAGGCAGAGAATAACGCTTTTCTCATTCTTTCTCAGCACTAAGTCGTCCGTTTCGAATCGTAGGCAATCCATGATCGCCAGTTTGGTACACCACGTGATAAAATTGGACACGTTATCCCGTGCATGAAAGGTGCGAGGCTGGACGTTACTTCGATACACCACGTCTTGATCCGGGACGGTGACGCTGAGTTCGTTCTGGCCAGATCGCCCCCACTTACGGGCCGTCCTTACAATGTGATTAGCGTGCCGACATAGGAGGACTCCCGTTTCGAGACTTTCCATGAAATTGTCAGCATTGATATTTATTTCGTAGAGATTGTTCAGCCAGTCAGCTAGATCTTCTTTCATGGCATACAGATACTCTTCACTGGACTTGAAAGGACGGAAAGGTCTCGGTTCCATATGGATCACTTGAACCTCTCCTTCTCCACAGTCTTCTTGACCATTTACAACTGTTGTTTCAGGCTTCACCATGGTATTTTTTTTCTTCTTTCAGACAGATTCACTGTAACTTTAAATACTGCATAGATTCAACACTGAAATGAGTAATATAATTTCCTTGTTAAATTCCAAAGCGGCGAGACTGAGTTCGACTTAGCCCGTAATCTTCAGTAAGTTGATAACAGTGCAGTAATTTTTTTCTAAACGCGTAGTTCTACGTCATTGTTCCTCATACTTCCACGGCACTGGCAAACACTTCTGATGACCGCCTTCTTAGCACCCTATCGTCTCTGCAACGGAGCCGTTTGACAAACAATTACTTATACTATAGCTGTTCCAACTGCAATTGTTCCGCTTGTCACATGATAACGGAGGTCGCCCCATCTATCGGCGACATCTAAACCAAACATGCAGAGAATGTTATAAAACACTAATGCATACTTATAAACACAATAAAGAAAATGGTACTTAGAAACAAAAAATTACTTAGATAGATAGGACAAATTGTTTGATACGTGACAATATGGATTCTTAATGTCTTGGGAAAAGTGCAATTCAATATGACATTTAATCTATAAAAATTATTATTACGAAGCTTCAGTGCCAAACAATATTAAAGCATAACAGAGGGAAAGGCAAAATAAACTATTAAGACTATTATCAGGTTAAGAGTCTTCTGTATTTTCAGGGTATCAACATTCAAATTGCCAATTTTTTTTTTTCTTTTTTTATATATATATAGATTTTACTACCAGTGGGGTGAAAAAAATACACACAAAAAAACTAGTTCTCTAAACTAGTTAGGGCTCTCCAGCAGTAATTGATGACATTAATCACATTATTGATGGCATTTTTTAAAATATAAATATATATATGTTTCGTGTGGTATTGAGAAGCCTGCAAACAACAAAGTCTTGGACCCACGAGCAACTGGATGCACAAATAGTCCAAGGACTCCAACGATAGTTCAAGGGTTATGTTACATAAAATTAAATTCACGCTCTATATTCTTCAAATGCTTTAAAGCCCACATACGATTACTACAAACATTTACAAACCTAGGTGCTTAGAGTTTCTTCACATGCAGCTATATTATCATTCTAAGGAGGTTGCATGGTCACTAGAGGCGCTCAACTGGAAAAGAACAACACATTTAAGTTACTGGAACAGAAAGGTAGACTAAAGCGTTCTCATATGTTATCCACTTGAATCCTTGCTTGTGCACTCCAAATTTCAATTTGAAGCTTATTCATTTCGTGATAACACGTGGTTTCCGATTGCTTAATCTATTTTGTAGTCACGATTCTTCGATTCATCTTGAAACGCTCGCCTCACCTGAATAATTTCTAACTAAA
>NW_013665974.1:90038-91257 GCF_000517525.1 Limulus polyphemus | reverse complement strand
ATCCTGAGGATGACGTTGTAACGTCGAAACATGTAGAGTCGTCAACTCTAATTCACAGTTCCATTACGCTAATCATCAGGTCCCGCTCCGTCCACGCATTACAAAAACTGTTAAAAGTAGCGGATATATGCGCCTAACATTAAAAAAAAATAAAATTAGCGATCTGGTGTTGCAAATAATCCTGCATCATGTTGCATTTATGAAATTTTGTTTTCTGCCTTTTCTGGTGGAAATTCGTTAACAAGTAAAATTACATATTCTCAATTTTTCCATTTACATGCTTAAACCACAGTAGGTCCGAGTGAGGAGTAAAAAAATTAAATACTTTATAAATATTTTATTTATAGCACCAGCCAATATATAACGTTTTGTATAAAC
Organism: Limulus polyphemus; assembly: GCF_000517525.1. Classification (NCBI taxonomy): domain Eukaryota; kingdom Metazoa; phylum Arthropoda; class Merostomata; order Xiphosura; family Limulidae; genus Limulus; species Limulus polyphemus. The sequence continues at coordinate 90,879 of NW_013665974.1, read as the reverse complement.
ATACTGAGTATTACATTTCACATCAAGTTAAAAACTCCGGTGAAACTTTGCGTTCTTTTAATTAAAACCGAACATGCTAATGCTTGTTTAAAATGATTAAATCAACTGCAGTTAGCTATCTTGATCTTAAAACTTATCTAATTACATAAAACTTTATAAAAGTAGCCACCGATAAGTACAAAGTCTGCCTGTCCGGGAGTTTATAAACAATTGGCTTACAGAAGAATGAAATTAGCAAGGATGGCAAACGAAAAACTTTGATATTTGTGTAATTTACGTAAAACAAAGATATAAACTATTTGTGTATAAACACAGTATCAAGTGTTTTAAATCAACACTTATAATCTGACCAGGTTCTGATGTCGTTTAAATTTTCCGACTGCTGGAGTATGTAGGAAAATACATGTTTATACTTAACAATGACAAAGAGTAGTCGTCAAGAAATTAATGTAGTTTTTTTTAGATGAAAAAACCCGAACAACTTTTATATCAAGACAAAACATATTAAATGAAATAGTCTCCATTCTTATCGATGATGCTTTTCCATCTTACAATCAGGTTGTTATTACCCCGATTAAAGAAATCACTTGGCTTTGAAGCAACAAAACATGTCGATGTCCTCTTTGACACCTTCCAGATTTGCATACGTTTTCCCATTAAGATGATGTTGCAGCCAACAACAAAAAAAAAAGATGGTAATTTGATGATGCCGTATCTGGAGAATATGGTGGGTGGGGGAGAACTTCCCAACCCAACTCTATAATCTTGTGTTACGTCAAACGTGCCACATGCGGACGTGCATTGTCGTGGAGAAGAACACATTTCGAATTGACGAGTGAAG
>NW_013665974.1:73207-89636 GCF_000517525.1 Limulus polyphemus | reverse complement strand
AGTGTGTTGGTTTGGGTTAGACTCAACAAGAGTCTCCAGAGCATCAATATCAAATCCAACATGTCGACCCCTGCCATCACAGTTTTTAAGGCCAAAGTCACCTGAACGAAGTTTGCTGACCCATCGTCGACACTTACTAACGTTCAAAACATTCCCATTGATATTTCTGTGGCTACAGAGATGTTGTTTCCCTTCTTGTATTCAAACAGCATTACATGCCAAATATGTGTCTCGTCGTATACTATCACTATAAGGGATTAGAGTATACTAAACTTTACACATTATATAGGCTACACCAACGTTACGTTTAGGCGATTCGTTTAGATATTATACGTGATGTAAGTGTTTTGGGGGTGGTTAATGAAAGTGTTCCAAAACGCGACATTAATTTATTGACGACCTAATATTAAAGTCATACGAAATCCATAATGCAGCATCCCATAATTTTAGCTTACTAGCATCAATAATCATTCTCATTTCACATATGCAAGCGAAGGTTAACCTCTGTTTCATACCACCCTTTCACTTGGTGTGACTCACACCCCTTGAGAGAGAGAAGCAATACCTGGAGCCTTAACCTTAAATGAGGACTAAAGTAAGTTTACGAATACTTTAGTCCTGTTTAGAAGGTCTTTAAGTAACTGAAGAAACATTAACGCAAATATTTTGAAAAATATAACCCACAAAGACACATTCATATTCTATTTATGAAAGTTTGCAAGTGTAATATCCCCCCCCCCCCTTATTTCAGGGCTTTCTAATTCTTGAATCTTGTAAACTAACAATAAATAAAGAAACTAACGTAGTCGTGGTTTCCATTAATCGTTTTCACCAATAACATGCACACGATGGAACAGTTAGTCCTATTTACCTGAAGAAAGACTTTCGACCAAAAAGGTAGTATATTTGAAAATAAAAATAACAATTATTGTGTGCTAGGTTTTACCATTTCAAAGTTTTATTATAGAACAAATAGGAGTTAAAACGTATCCATGATAATAAACGGAAATGAAAAATCATAAATTATCATATTTAAAATAAACTTAAAAACATTATTATGCATAAATAAAGAGACTAAAAAAGATGAAATGTTGGCCAAAAAAGAATAAAATAAAAATTAAAAAGTTCTGAACATAACAGCACAAAAAACTAAAAATTGTCTGTTTTTTAGAGCAAAGCCACAGTGGGCTATCTGCTGTGTCCACCATGGGTAATTGAGCTCTGGATTTCAACATTGTAAGTCCATAGACTTACCGCTGTTACACGGGAATACTATAAAAACAAATTTAAATTTATAAGAAACAATGAAACTGAATGAAATTAAAACAAGGCACATGTTTACATCTTCAAATAACGCATACAGAATATGACCTTCAAACAGAATAACGGGCAAAATAAAAAATAATATAAGTAGGTACAAACTCGCAGGCCCGGCATGGCCAGGTGGTTAGAGCGCTCAACTCGCAATCTGAGGGTCGCGGGTTCGAGTCCCTATCACACCCCCTTTCAGCCGTTATAATGTGAGGGTCAATCCCACTATTCGTTGGTGAAACAGTCTTACACTGCTAAATGAGGGACGGCTAGCGCAGATAGTCCTCGTGTAGCTTTGCGCGAAATTCATAAAAAACAAACAAATAAAAATATGCATTACATGAACTGAAAAGAAGATAGAACATGTATAATATGTTCTAGGTATAATAGAGAAAATTAGATGTTTTAACACTTTGATATTTACAATGAACATTGTTATGCCTATAGAGATTATCAAATTCCTTCATGACTTAGATCTTCTAGGAAGTCTCCTCATATTTTGAGCATCATATAAAGATTGATAGTTTTCTACTAGAATCAACAGTTTTCGCCAAGAAACCTAATAGGTTTTCTACATTAAAATATCGTCGGTTCACAAACAGGCAATAGAATAGAGCTAATTCTTGACATCAGGAGTGGCGGAGACCTGTATTATAGTGGTTAAAATGCTAGAGACGAATTTTAGAACAGTCACAGTTAGACGAATTGTCAGAACAGTCACAGTTTAGCTATCATTTTAGGCTGTGGTTGTCAGAAGTCCCTTGCAGGTTCCGAGGGCTGGGTCAAGGGTTCTAACTATTGAAAGATTGGGTGGACCCTCAGCTGGGCCTGTTCTAACCTACTTGGCCTCTTGTTCTTCTATCAACTCCTGGGAAAATCTTCCCAGAATCACTGAAACCAGATAAAAGTCTTCATAGTCTACTACTAAAAAATCTTTAGTGACTGTCAATGAAAATCAGTCTTTACTGGTATAATGTGAGATGAAAAACAAGATAGTCAGTTGGCGAGAAGTATAGCTTTATTATAGCAAAAATCACAGTTGAAAACTTCAAGGCAGACTCTCATACGTCAGAATTCAGATATTAGTCTTGCATAATAAGACTCTTTATATTAAGAATTGCAAATTCACTACACACTCTACTGCAATATTATTCTGTTTCAAGAACCTGTAAATGTCCAAACTTCTATGAGCTAGTGTACATAAAACTACATTGGTTAGATCCCTGACCATGAAACGTAGATTTGATAATTGTTTTACTGGTCAGGAACAGAAGCCATTTCACATACACTTGAGATTCATCCATTATTATCTGGTTACAAAGGCTAGTTCCAATATGAATGGTGTAAGAGTTTCTAGTTGGTCTCCTATATATGTTACTAAGATGAAATCAATTAGTTCACAAGCAGTGAGAAATGTTTCTAACCTTGAAAGTTTATTGACTTGTTTGATCACAAAACCAACTTGCCTTCTAAACCTATTTAATTATATCACCTGAATAAACAAGAATAATCATGCTTGATTCCATAAATACATTAAAATCTACATTAATTTAGCTAATATAAAATTTATCTTAAAAATATCACAAATGAAATAATGAACACAAAATTCGTATAACAATAGGTAGTCTGTTACTGTTTCCACGGTGCTATTCAATATAGTGTTATCAGATATCAGACGCGCAACGATATCTTTTGGATGTTTTTGGTTTATCAGTTGCTTCTGTGACACACGGTACACTCAAATATGGATCAGTTATTAACAATATTGTTTGTCAAGTGCTACAATAGCAAAAAGTTCCTTCTTTGTTGTACACTATCAGCTCTTAGGCTCTGTTATCTCGAGGCTTACATATATGTAATTATACATTCTCCATACCATCCCATATGTGACAAATTCATACCAAATCCACTGTCACTAGTATCACTATTCAGAATGATTGGAAGATTCTGTCAAGGATAAACAACATTGGTGACTTAACTAAAGTATGTTTCGAGAACTGGAAGGTTTGCCCACATTCATATGTCATTCAAGGTTCGTATCAGTTTTCGTCAACGTAAACAGAGGTATGACCATGTAGGAGAAATTAGATACAAGTTACTGATACTACAGAAGGTTGAATATGTTATATCAAAGTGATTATGAATACACAAATCAACAAGTTGCCCGACGACCACAGCCAATATAACGTTAGTAGAACTGACCATATGAGAATTAAATTTTGACATTGTTTGGAATTTTCTAGGTACTGTGATGCCACCAAAAATTGATTAGTTTGAGAAGGGTATGTAAGAAATCTTTCCATTGCAAAATATCTATACATTCAGATCTTAAAGATGTGTTCAGATAGGGGATATAGAATTTGCAAGTTGGAGTTATCTCTTGAACTTAATGGCACTGGAAAAACAAATGAACATGGATCAACTTGGGGTCAGGACCACCCAGAAAGAGACCCGCAACAAGTTTTACTGCTGATATGGTAAGCACAATGAAGTGTCACAAAGGTCAGTGACAAAAGCCATCCACGAGCTCCAGGCAACAGTATTAAAATACTCAAGAAAGATCTCCATCTGGAAAAGTGATACAAGTCATGCAAACACAAGTTTCTTCCAATATATTCACTCATTCATCACATAATCCAAGCGGCTGGAGAATGAAATAGGTATTCATGCTATTCCATAGAAAGACATATTGTTCAAGTTTTCAGATACAATATTTATGATTGGATTGTTGGAATGTGAGTGCTGGGAATCCATTGTCGTCATAAAGAAATGGATTAGGGAAAATGTGCAGGGAGAATTGGTATGCTTAGGGCATGACGTCCTTACAATTTAGCCTTTTTCAGTGGACGCTATGCTTCAGGACTATTGAAAAGCTACACAATGATACAAAACTCTATAACTCGAGCGCTTTCGAAAGGTGGACCTTTCTTATTCAGGGGCAAACTAGGAATGACCATATAAAGCAAAGTGCGAGATAAAGTGAAGTTGGAGCAACGTCATGCAAGCCACTATGGCAACTCGGAAATGTTTTGAATAGCTTTCAATCTATTATTACAATTGGGTTTGGTTTCTGGTGCAATACGATCGGAAACAAGAATGCTGAATATAAAGAGGTTAGGGATATTTTGTTTTAAAAAAAAGAAAAATGGTTCAGAGAAACTACACTGGGTATTGGTAAAGTAAAATAAAAGTGAGATATGAATGTTGATTTAAAAAAGATAATGTTAAGCAGCTAGAATTAACAACATGGAATAGTAGTGTTAAAAAGATAAACGAGGATAATTGTCATTAATAAATAATAAGTATTAAGAAAGATAAGGGGTAAAAAGGGGGATTCACACTACAAAAAAAACAATAAAAATTCCTGACAGAGAATTAACCAATGGTCGGAGATCACTGATTCCAGGATCTAGATTTCTTCCACAAGGTTGGACAGTATTTAAGAGTGATAATCCAATAGGCCTATCTTATTTCTCTCCCAGCTTGAGTTTTGAAATTGGTTTCAATACCGACGAGAATTACATAGTTAACAAAATGATCGGGTTGGTTAAAGTGTTGGGCAACAGGGAAGTTCTTTTCGGTTTTAATAGAAGACTTATTGTTGTTGAAACGCTCTCTAAGAAATGTTTGGATTTGTCCCACATTATCGTGATTGCATTTTTTTTACACTGTATGAGGTAAATGGTATTGTGTGTTGTGCTAGTAATTTTTTGAGATATTTTAAAGTGATTTTGGTCATATTTATCGGGAAGAAAATCGGAAGTTTTAATAAATTTGCAGGTTAGATAACGAGCTTTATTATATGGATGACAACCATTCTTTGGTGGAGTGTAATCCACTTTTGTGTGAACAAGAATATCTTTAAACTCCTGTTCTTTCCAGAAGGAGACAACTGGAACTTTAGGAAATATTCGTCTAAGGTGATCATTCAGTTGTAGTACATGAAAGTGTATATACAGAATGCGGGAAACGTTTCTGAGTTTAAAGTGAAAGATAATAACAAGAGGAATAATGTTTGAAACTTTACTATTACACTATTTAAGGAAGGTTTATAGCTTTTTCAATCTGTCTGTCAATTTCGGTATATTCCTGTCCTCTCTGTAATGTAGTTTGTCTTAGATCGTTGGTGTGTTTTCTATAACTTGTTTCATCTGAGCAGATTTTCTCCATTCTGAGAACTTGACTCATAGTAAGTAATATACCGTTTAGTGCCATTGGGGTGGCAGCTTTTATAGTGAAGATATTGTGGACTGTCGGTTTTTGTACAGGTTAGTATGTCATTTAAAAAAAAACAGTGACGTCGAGAAAGTTGATCTGGATAGTGGAGTAATCAAGGATAAACTTAATTGTTTTGTGAAAAGATGCACGGTCGTGAGACAGACGTGGTGACATATGCTGTAATGACGTGAAAATATTCCAAGTAGTTTTAATATAACGTATTTAAATTCTGTATATGTTGATCCTTGTCTAAAAGACAGTATAAAGTCTTGCAATTAAAAAGTAAAATGATCCCCAGTGGAACAGCGGTAAGTATAATGGACTTACAACGCTAAGATTCAGGGTTCGATTTATTACAGTAGACACAGCAGATAGCTCAATGTGGCTTTGATCTAAAAGAAAGAAATAAACAAACAAAATATGCTAAAGAAATAATTAGTAGTGAACTGAAAAGCTTACTCCTTAATATTTTTATCCTTTTTGAAATTGTCTGCTTGTTGACAAACAGAAAAAGGTTTTAAGAAAACTTTATGGTATTGCTATTACGTGACTCTTCAAGAAGAAGTATTTTGTTTGAAGACATTTTTCATGTAATGGTGTCCATGGTTATACATCTCTTAATTATTAGACACATACAAGTTAGGTCAAAAAACGTTCGCTATTGTTAACTTACTTTTCACTAAAAGATCGTGAGGAATATCATTATTTTTTGTCAAAAAACTTAAAATCAGAAACCATTTGAACAGTAGACAAATAACAAACTATTACCGAATAAAGTAACATTTGGTTCACACTGCATATCAGCATATGATTGATCGAAAAGGCGTTTTTTAATTTAATTCATTGTCGAAAATACAGTTAGCAATGTGACTTTGCCATAGAAAAAAATGAGAGAAATTGAGTTAGAGTGACAAGGATTTTATTTAAAAAAGCAGTTGAGGTATAAAAATAAGAACTTAGGTAAGTAAAAACACAATTTAGCTATCCCTGGAAAACAATGATGTTGTTCGTTCTTCACACACCACATTGTGTGTGGCTATATAACCACATTCACAGGAATGGTGGGCTTATAGAGAGTTAGGGAAAGAAATGATGCATGTTGTTGGCTATCTACAGAGAGTTGTATAGAAAACGTTGGCAGTTATTTAGTAGAAGTAAAAGTAAATATACTATGAATTTACTGTGTTCCATTAACATTGAGGTCCTGGCTTACCATAATGGTGTGATGAATTTGATATATTTTGTCTTTAATCAGAATTCACAAATTCATTAAGTTGATTAATGTACATGCCAGTTTTGATTAATGTTGGGTTATGTAAAAACTTAGTACATACATATTTAACATATTAACCATTACTATTTATCAAACTAACGTAAGAAAAAGGAATGGAAATTTTCTTTCCAAGCATTTAGCTAAAATTTCACAGTGGATATTGAAACATGTTTGCATGATAAACTACATTACCTAAGACTTTTTGTGTGTTTGTATTTGTAACTTTATTTTGTATTTACACACAAGATCATATTTTGGGCCTAAATCATCGAAGGTTTGTACTTATCATTCAGAAGTAATTAATGAAACTGGACAATTTAAAGCTTGAATAATAACGATAAATTACAATGGAAAAGTTCATTTTCCGCTGGATTTGATCTGAATATTTTTCTTGACTGCAGCAGGTTTTCTGACCTACAGGTGGTGGTACAATAGCAGACAACGTAGTTAAAGGTGTTGGTAGTTGGCTAGTGTAGTAAAAGTACTCAACGGAGCAGAGGAATTTGAATTTAACCGCTATTGGGGGCATGTTAAATACGCACATCTATTACACACACACACATACATATATACACACACCAGATTAACACACGTATATCATATGCATAGAAATAAATGGCATTATACTCACCATGCAAACCAAAATGCCGAATTGGGCATGGGGCCAAAAACAGTAGGATGAACAAAGCTAGAGATTTGTAACCTTTATAGACGAATCCAACTTCAGATCGTGTGCCAACAATGAATGCAAATCCTTTCGATGGCGAGGAAGACAATGGTATAATAGTTAACATACCACATCTACAGTGAAACATGATGGGGTATCAGTACATGTTAGGGACTACATGTATATCACAGCCAACTGTATCAGTTATCTAAACAAAATCAATGTCACCCTGAATGCTGAAACGTGCAGGCAGATTCTGAATTATCAACATGACTCATTAGCAAGAGATTTATCTCCCATCAAGACAATGATTCCAAGTATACAGCAAATGTAGTAAAATTATATTTTTACAGTAAAGAAGTCAGTGGAATACTCATAACTATGGCTTGATACGCACAAGTTTCTGATAACATCCTTGAGGCTGGGTGGGATTTAATAAAAACTGATGTAAAAACAACCAAACAAGTTGGCTAAATTATGGGGTGTAAGAGGAGTAACACAGGACGTTTGGAAGAATTTCCCACTATTGTACATTGATAAACTGTATAGCAGTGTGGAAAACGATATAATGATTTGTGTAAAGCAAAAGGCTCACATACAACTTACTAATGCATTGTACAATGTATTTGCTTTTTTGTATTTTCTGTGATAATATTTTGTAATGTAAATAAATTAATCATCTACTTATCATCACTTATTGTTTATGATTCGTGTACGTTTATTGCTTGTCTGTTTCCATAATTATTTCCACTGCTGTATACACATGTACATACCGTAGTTGAATACATGAGCTGTATCCAGGTTACACGACTTGTAATGAAGGGAACCAGTCCCACCTGTCCCTTAATTTACGAATTAGCAGTGTCTCTTTTATAGGCAGACTTCTCTCATCACTGCATATAGACAGAACCTTCAAAGTTGATGAATGTATTACTATGTCACAATGTCGCGAACTTTTTTGCTAGACTTATTTATTTAGCGTATTTGCATTTTCTCGTACATGTGTTTCAGCCATCTAGCGGTAGACTCGATATACCTAGAACAAGAACTACATCTAGGATATTTAAATTCGTAGACTACATTAAATGTTATTAAACACTATATTCTGTCCTTGTCTACATCGTGTAAGTCCTTACTTTGGGTGAATTCTGTCTGTTATTATACATTTTGTGATGTTGAAAAAGATTCTAGTTTATAGCTCAGAATGGTAATATGTTGTACAGCTATCAATGCATAGTCAGTGGTAGTGGTGGCTTAAGTTGCCATGGTTACTATGTATGGGTTATCTGGCAATGTTTTGGATACTATAGGCATACACAATAACATAATGTTGACATATGAATGCGTTCATGTATGAATAAAGTACATAAACAGAACCAATCTTAGACAGTAAATAAGGATTTTTGTTTGTTTGTTATTAAGCACACGGCTTCACAATGGGCTATCTGAGCTGTGCCCACCGTGGGTATTAAACCAGATTTTTAGCGTTATAGGCCCTCATACTTACCACTGGATCACCGGGAGCACGAATCTTGTTGAGAATGTTAATATGTTCAATTTTGTAAGAAGAATCTATTCGCAAACAAGTGAAATTATATATAGAAAGTTTTTATGCTGAAGGCAAAGCATCATGAACCCAATGTTTTCATTAGTCTTGATGTAATATGATCAACTATTGTAGCTAACATATTTCATAAGCTTACAGGTTTCCTGAATATTTCGTTACATTTTACTTTCGTACAGGTTGAAGCTTGAGCACACTTTAGTGTGGACGATGATTGTATAGTTTGAGATGTGTAAGTGAAACCTATATATGTCATTTTTATTGTTTCTTCAAGTTATACTATGGTTGTAGCAGAAGCTGTAATATCAAGTTATGATGCTTGAATTAATGGAATCCCATGGTTCGAAGATAGAGACCAGTGTTTGTATCAGTTACATTTTAATTACTTGTATATAGTCATATAGTCATATAGTCATATAGTCATTATTGGACCCACACTATGTTTTCAAATCAGAAAAAAGGAAGACCCACTAGAACGTAAATGGTAGAGTTTGCAGAAGTTGCATTTGTAGGCAATGACCAACAGGTAGCGTGGTAGCTGTTCATGAAACTTGATAGACTGGAACATTCACAGTTTCTTGGGATACATTTTTCAGGCAATAATATATCTGAATATGTATACTTCAGAAATGATGCTCTACCGAAGGTATGTTTTTAACAACAAACATCTAATATATTCTCATAGACTAAATTTTGGTTATGAATGCCTAGTTACAACTTTCAGCCCTACATTACAAGCTGAACTTCTGGCCTATCAACACCTAGTTGACCAAGAATTTTCAGTCATGACTACATCTTTAACGGACCAACTTTTTAAACCGCATGGCTTTCTTGTTTTTCGTTAACTTGACTTGTTGGAAAGTTTGAGTAGCTTAACTACCATACCACAATAGAAGACCAAATTATTTTTAAAGGCTTCAATTATCTCGATGAGTTTCTGTGCTAGGAAGAACTTTATCCTGACTCAGTGTGATAAGATGCCACTTGGTGACCGAAAATCAGTAGCTTGGCTCGAAAACCATCTAAATCAGAAAGTACTGAGGTAGAGCAAAAAGGTCATTCTGGAAGTTTTTGCCGTTTCAGTCGTTTCTTTAAGTTTTTGGTCAAGGTCAGCTCAGTGGCATACCAGAATGTGGATCTGAGGTTTCATGGTCCACCAAAATAAAAACAAACGTCACTCTCAGCACTCTGAGACTGTTGGTGTGTTGTAAGAGTGATATTCAAATTCCACTACTCGGTATGACAAGAGTAGGCGGCGGATGGTGTTGACTAACTACCTTCCTTCTGGTTCTTTACTTCTAATTAAGGATGGCTAGTACAGATAGCCCTCGTGTAGATCCGCACGAAATTCATTAAACAAAGAAGCAAATCTCTGAATTAAATTAATTATGGTTTCACCAGTGATCATTTTGTAGTCTTCTTTTTTGTTTAGTGAATGCTATTTAGTTTTCTATCTAACTGCGTAACATTTATTTTATTTTATGACTCATACCGGTCCATATTCATTTTGATTTTATAAGAACTTCATCTGTTGATAATTCAATGCACGTCTAATTTATCTCATATTGTGAGTTATGATTAAATTGAGTATTACCTAATTTTAATTTTCAAGTGATTTGCACTTTACTTCTATATTCAGTTTTGCTTTATTTTAAGTTTTCAGTTTATTTAGTTTTGTTTGCCTGTTGGAGCCTGTTTGTAGAATAAACTTTTCAGTTTGTATGTTCGTGGATAGGTCTTGTGTGCCGTCTAAAGAAACGGTTGTGTAAGGAGATGATTATAGAAACCAAGAATATGTCAATGTATACTGATGAATTTGATTTTTAAAGTTTGAGTCTAGGAAACCCATGAGATAAAGAATATGGGAATGTAGCACTTGATACTATGAATCCGCAGTTTCACAGGTTTTGCATCGTATGATCGACAATTTATGGTCAATTTCTTACTGAACCATTATCTGATATAACTGAAACTGATGTGCATTTAAGGTAGACTGATGACTGTGACCGTGCATTCCAGTCACTGAAGTGAGTTTTAAACAGGAACTCTAGTGTTAGCACACTTAAGACAACATGGTCTACTCCAGTTGGATAATGGTTTCATAGTAGAACGTTTAATTGTGTACACCAGTCATTTGCTAACGGATCCTGAATAAAGATACTGAAAGAAAAAACAGTGCTTTCATTTTTAGTGTGTGTCAAACATTACTGACACTACTTGTTTGGTAAGAATTTCATTAATTAATGTTGACTATGCGTTTACAGAAATGACTTAAGAACTTTGATAAAAATCTGGAAAGGATGACTGTATGTTGGATCAGAAAGTAACAAGAGAACAAAGTTGAAAGAGAAAGATGTGCTGTACCATTGCTATAAAATACAAAACAGCCAATGATTCCCGGAGCTCTTAGGCAGGAGATACGTCAGAGTTTGTATAATTCAAGAGTTGGAGGCCATCAGAATATTACTTGCATGTACCAACATGGAAATCTGATTTTGATAGCAACATTTGCATCAAGACACTGAAAAATGGCGAAAACACTGTACTGTATTTTCTTCCCAGAGGGTAAATTCGAAGAGAATTGGTTTTCCATTGCAGAGTGTAGCTCTAGGTAAAAATTGGTCTGCTGCTGGAGTCTGGAAACTGGCATTGTTTGTCATTATGAAATACTTCACCAAATGGGCCGAAGCATATCCATTTATTAATACATTAACTCAGTCAGTCGCTGATGTAATGGTTGAACAATAGGTAACACGAATTGGAACACCTAAAGAAAACAACAGAGGTGAAATAGCTGATTTTAACTGCTAATTTTTAGCCAAGTTTTCAAATGCGTTAGGTGTAGCAAAAACACACTCGTTGCCGCAGTATCATGAAGATGTTTGCATGGTAAGTTATTCCAAAAGGAAATGAATGGAACAAACACTGGCTTAAAGTCATGATGGCGTGTCGTGCAACAGAGCAGAAGTCAAGCTGTTCAATGAACATGGTCAGATTTGTCTGAGAAATGCAGCTTCCTGTAGATGTGATCTGTGCCCATCTCTTTGTGCAGATTGTAGTATTAGCAAGAATATGTGGCGTTAGTGAGGTTTGTGTTTCACACAAACTTTTATGTCAGAAACAAGACTATCATATGGCAAAAGAGATGTTATGATAAAGCAGTAAAGGAATGAACGTGGAGCGTGGAGACTGGATATGGCATACGCAGTTCCATTATGAGATGTCTATGAAATACTGTTCAATTATATTGAGATAGCCGCTAGACATTCAAAAAGACTTGCGAGGTAAAACAGCATTGCGACCCTTACTTCATTAGTTATCAGTTGGTTTAGTGGGATAGTGTATGCACTACGATACACGATATCCACTTGATTACATTACAGTTACGACAGCTGATGTTATTAGATGTAATGCTTAGGACACTTACAGTTAGATGTTTATATAACAAATACCCTGAGATTACTTGTATGTATGAAAGGATGAAATCTAAGAAGCAATTAAACACAAGTTTATGAGACCTGTAAGTGACTTACACGTGTAAAGTAAAGAAGTTGTGTTCTTGTTCAGTAAAGAAGATAATATAAGTGTAAAATATCTTGTTTTACCGGATTTTCCGCGTATTTATTTTTGTGTGACGCTGACTGTAATAGGTAAATAGATTCAAAGAGGGCAGCACTTTATAGATATAGATTTGCAATTGATGTTTGTTGCCGTCTAGTGGGCAAATTTATTTTTGATAATTAGTTATCTTATGTCGATCTGAGTGTGTGTTGATCTGTGCTGTAGAGTACAGCAAGAATATTAATCTAGGTTATATGAAGTTTGATATAAAGTCTTAGTTCAACTGAATTTTCTCTGCAGTTGTATATTTTTGTCACCGAGTTGAGTTTATTGTCTTGTAGGCAACAGCGCAGTAATAAATAGTACATAAACAGCATGAATAGCACCTTAGGCTCCCATGGTTACTAGTCTGGTGGGGTTATTTGTGTATACAATAATAAGTGATGTTGATATTGTTATATACACATGATATTATACGTGTAAGTCTCTGCTTGGCTGAATTCTGTCATCAGTTACTTATTTTATGATGTCTTGAGTGCTTGTTTGTTTTTAGAATTTCGTACAAAGCTACTCGAGGACTCTCTGCACTAGCCGTTCATAACTTAGAAATAATATAGTAGAGGGAAGGCAACTAGTCAACACCACCCACCGCCAATTCATGGGCTACTCTTTTTTACCAACGAAAAGTGGGATTGACCTTCACATTATAACGCCTCCATGTCTGAAAAGGCGAGCATGTTTGGTGAAGGGATTTGAACTGCAATCCGCAGGCTGCAAGACGTCGAGCTCCTAACTGCCAGATTAACTGCAATTAGATGAAGGTACAGCATTGGGTTGTGTGACTATCAAAACATAGCTGACGGGACCGACAGGTTAGGTTGTGGTGGTTACTGTGCACAAGTCATCAGGCAGTTTGTTGCACATTATAAGCATATATTATATGTGGCGTGGCAATATACGAATATGGTTATATGTAAGTAGTGTTACTCAGATGTGTGTATATTATCTATATATTATATGCGGAGTTGATACCTATGTTGTGGCATTATACGAATATGGTTATACCTGGTTGGTGTTGCACACATGTGTGGATATTACCTATGAAGTCATTCTTGAGTGTTTTACGCATAAATAATTGATGCACAAAACACGCAACTGTCAGGTACAAATGAATGAGTAAAAGACAGAATTCGAACCAAATGTTAAGATTGTAAATAATGAAATAAACTGTAGTTACTTGTACCACATCATGGAATATACAATTTATCAGATATTTTCATTGATACTGGTTGGAGAAAACTTAGATTTGAAATTGAAATATATGTAAGATGGTGAAGGTTTCGCTGGAGAGAAGATATTAATTGGTGCTTACGTTGAGAAAAAAAGTTGGCGTTACATGATGCTTTTGTTAATATTAAAAATATTTTCAGTTGTTTCTAATTGGAGTGTTCATAACTTGTTTATTGTTAAGGTTATCTGTGTTGTGCCCACCACAAGTATCGAAACCCCATTTTTAGCCTTATGAGCCTACAGACTTATCATTGAGACACTGGAGGGCGAGTGTTCGTAAGTGGATGAAGTTATATGTAAAAACGTGAAACGCACATTAGTAGATTATGTGTCATACTGAAAGAAGACTTGATCTGCCGAGAGTTTTATTCTGTTTTGATGTAACATATTCAATATTCAGCTTTAAGTATTTCATAAGCATGCAATTTTACTGAATATTTTCTTAACTTGTTTATTTCGCTATAAGTTGCAGTTAGAAAAAAACAACAACATGCAAGTGTGAATTGTGTTATGACCTGAGGCAGAACGTAAAATCTGAGCAATATTCCTTTGTAGTTGCTTCAAGCCACTCGTTGTTTGTATGAAAGGAAAGTCATATGGTTGCGAGATATATTTTTATGTGTTTAGCTTGATTTCGGTAATTAGTGAGAACAAGTACTTCCAGTTTTACTAACAGTCTCGCCCATTGGAAGTGATCTCTGTTTCTATAACAACTAGACAGTGGTGAAACACTCGTGCATATGAGTGATAACTGTGTTAGCAATGGTTATCACTAGGCAAAGGGGGAGGTAGACGCCCTATATGAAGGACAACTTTTACAAGTACTTGAGAAACATTTTCTATGGGGTTATTCATGTGGAAATGTCAATTAACCAGGGAAATAGTTTGACAATAGGCGTTTAAAATCTACCAAACATTCATTATGCTCTACATGTTCATATCCTCAACATTAAAGTACGTGCAAAACTAAGAACTTGAATTTCGGGTCTCAGTTTATAAATGAGCAAACATTTTTTTTTTTATTCTGAGGCTCTGTTCATCGTTGGCCCTTGCCAAGACCTTAAACAAATTAGAATGAAAGGCCACCCCACATTCACTTAGGGCTTGTACAGGTATATTAGACTTAACTGGTAAACTTAAGTTAGCTTGTTCCCAGCCGATAGCAGGTACAAATAAATTTATAAACAAGAAATGGAAATTGTAAAGTTGAAATTTGGTCCTTTACTTAAACAAAAGGAACTAAGGCGACAACTGTGTTTGAAAACACACCTCAGTTGTATCTGTGGTGATCCTATGTTGAACTTTTTCAAAAATTCTACCAAAAAAACATAGAATAACGGCCAAAGCGTGGTTATGAGTTTCAATATTATATACTATTGAGCGGATGTTAATTTTTGGTGAGGGAGAAAGAATTACAGCGATATTTACTACAACTAAGGAAAGATAACATTCTTAATTAAAGGCAGTATGGGAATATTAGACCATTATGGAGTCATTCAGAAATTTGTTTATGGGATACCAAAAATTCACGAAGATGGATACCACTTGCAGCTGATAGTTCCAAACATTGGAACTTATAACCACGCTCTGGTCGTTTTTCTTTTTTTTTGGTAGAATACTTAAAGAAGTTCGCCCCAAATGAATACATCCTGAAAAACAGTTTTGAGTTTTGTCATGAAATTCAACAACTTAAGTTTGTCAGTATTGTTTATTGTGCCAGCTTTTATATTGAGTCATTGTACACCAATATACCATTAAAAGAGACTATACAGCTGAGTGCTGATTTGATCCACAATGATAATTCCAATGAAGTGAACATTCTAAAATCATTTTTTTTAAAATTAGTCAACTTTACCACCAAAGTGTCTCATTCTATTTTTAATGGAAAGTAATATGATCAGGTTGATGGTGTTACAATAGGTTCAAGATTGGCACTACCCCTTGTCAACTTGAATTTGTATTTTTTACGAAAAATATTGGTTTGAAAAGCCCACAATAATTTAAACCATTCTACTATTGCAGGTACTTAGATGACAGCTTCACCATTCTTAAAAATTCTAATCAGGTTTCTCGATATTTAAAACATCTGAACAACAAACACGTAGTACTACTTACTGTAAACAATCGGGAGAATCATAAACTCGCATTCTTGGACGCTCTAATTAATAATAACAGTAGACAATCAATAATATCAGTAGACAATTAATAATATCAGTAGACAATTAATAATAACAGTAGACAATTAATAATATCAGTAGACAATTAATAATATCAGTAGACAATTAATAATAACAGTAGACAATTAATAATAACACTAGACAATTAATAATAACAGTAGACAATTAATAATAACAGTAGACAATTTATAATAACAATAGACAATTAATAATAACAGTAGACAATTAATAATAACAATAGACAATTAATAATAACAGTAGACAATTAATAATAACAATAGACAATTAATAATAACAGTAGACAATTAATAATAACAGTAGACAATCAATAATAACAGTGGACAATCAATAATAACAATAGACAATTA
>NW_013665974.1:52159-72285 GCF_000517525.1 Limulus polyphemus | reverse complement strand
ATAATAACAGTAGACAATCAATAATAACAGTAGACAATTAATAATAACAATAGACAATTAATAATAACAGTGGACAATTAATAATAACACTAGACAATTAATAATAACAGTAGACAATTAATAATAACAGTAGACAATTTATAATAACAATAGACAATTAATAATAACAGTAGACAATTTATAATAACAGTAGACAATTTATGTGTAAAGTGAAGAAATAAGTGTCATCGGCCACTATTCAGTTCTTCACACGAAATAGTCGCACAATATCAGATATAGACTTAGACTTCGAGATAAGCTAATGAGGTGTGGAATTATTCGAAACTAATATAATCTAATAACACACGTTGATCAAAGTGTAGATTGAACTGGCCCGTCCTTGAACTTAAACTTCGAGATTAAACAATCTTCGGAATTATTATTTATTATTTTATTACATAAAGAATTTACGAATATCAAATAATTATTGTGTAAAAATGATTTGCCAAGTTATGTCGATAGAATAAGGGAAATGTGGTAACATTTTATATTTTTGATGTACCTAAATATCCTTTGGTTATTAGTCCATCTTTTATAGGTAAATATTGTTTGATCATTAAGAATCAGCAGAAAAATGTTATTTGTAGGGTATACTTGCAGATACAGTTGAGATATGTTTTCAAACCTAATTGTCGCCTTAGTTCTTTCTTTAAATTCAAGGACCAAATTCCAGCTTTACAGTCTTTTTTTGTTGTCAGTAGGACTACATTGGTTCCACTAAAAGCAAATTACTAACACGTGTGAAAAAAAGTGCTAACCTAAGGTTATCAGTTAAGTCTAATATACTTATATATATATGCTCTAGGTGAATGTGACGTTCCCGTCCATTATAATTTGTTTAAGGTCTTCGTCAGAGGCAATAATGAATAGAGTCTCGTGGAGGTCACAAACAAACTAGCTCTGGGATCGGAAGCGCCATCGAGACTATCACCACCATCAGCAGCACTCATAGTTTTACACACTTTAGTAGCCATGCCAGTTATGGACAAGAAATCATTGTCTATCCCTACCACACTGTAACGAAAAACTTTCCATTCCACAACCAATGAGTGTCTACTATACCAACAGAAGAAACATTACCAGTCAAAGGAGAGAAAAATATGAGAAGACAACATGGCCTCTAAATGTGTCCCATTGGGGGTTGTCAAAAAATTCGTAAACATTGTAGCAAGAGTACACATACCTCTGGCAGGACCATTATATACCAAAAGCGAGAATATTTTACAAAGTTAAAGTCTGGGTAGGTGCAAAGGAACCAGAGAGGGTCATTTGCTATTTACTCTGACAATCCTGTTGACCACTGTCACTGTGGATGTCAACAGTGGGGAATTAATTTCTTCATAAATGGTGCTTCAGTCAGTGATGTTCCTACATCCAGAGTTTCTGACCGTAGCATTAAAACCATTTCCAGCTGGAAATAATTCTCAAACACCCTTTGCTAGGTTTATACAACAAAGTATATGAAAGCTTGGACCATGTCCATCTTGAGAAAGGCAGGATGGCGAGAGCACTTCACCAGATCTTTTCAATGCTTGCAAAAAACAAAACAAAAACAAGCTTGACCCAAAGGCTAAGGATAATACTCAAGAGACAACTACAGTCAACCACAAGTCTACTGACACCTTAGAGAGGTTTTTATTGAATGTTCGACATTTCACTCTAAGAGATTACCACACTGTACAAGCTTCTTCTTTAATGTTATAATTTGTAGATATTATTAATAATATTATGAATAATGAATAATAGTTATTTTTCATCTTCGGTAACTTACATCTTAATCAACTTTATTTTAAGGCATTTTAAATGTTTAAATATTATTTTACATTTTTGGTGAATTGTCATAGCTATTTCGAAGTGTCGTTATATTATGCAAATGGTGAGTGTGATCACAATCATCCTTCATCTTCAAGTTATTCATCTTTAAGTTTTGTACATTAAAATTATGATAAACATTATCCCATATATTGTTAGTTATTTTTATAATGTTTACAAGTGCATAAATTACATAGTATTCGGTATGTTTTAAAGGAATGTTTTGTATCGCAAGTTGACTTTAAAGTACGATGGTAGGCATCATTTGTGTAATTTTACTCTTTTTTTTCGAAATGTTAAAGCGAATACGAGGTATTGTAACGTTATGTTCATTAATCTTTATTAAAGAACTTTTATATTTGTTTGTTTTATAAATTGCTATTTCATGACTATTGTTTAAGGGTTATGTTTGTTTGTCTCGCCTGCATTTTGCACGGTGCACAGGTTCTACAGGTGAAAAGTTAATATATTGCAATTGCATAGCCAGGATTACGGTTTTTATTTTTAATATGATTATATTTTAGAGTTTACAATTAGGAATCGCCGAGTTTTGCCTGTATGTAAAACGAAGGAGAAATAAGTATGTGAAACATACCAAGTGTTTCGGTTTTTCCTTTTTGTTCAAACAAAATGGTTCATATTTAAACAAGTATGGATATGAAAATATATTTAGGGTGTAGAAAGTGCGATTTTGGAACTTATTTACCATAAGTATTATTTATTGGCACTTGTGTATAATATTAAAATAATAAATAACATACAACGTTGAAATTGTTTATTGTGTATTTGAAGGTAAGCACAAAGCTACACAATGGGCTATCTGTGTTCTGCCCACCAAAGGTATCGAAACACGGTTTCTAGCGTTGTAAGTCCCCAGACATACCACTGTGCCACTGAGGGGGGCAACATTAAAATAGGTAAACATATTTCGACGTTGAAATATCATCTTCAGAAGTGAGTTGCAAGACATAATCTTGTCTTATTTATACTTTTTTTTTGTTAAATAGGTCATGTGACCTATGTACAGGTTTACAGTTCCAGTGTGAACTTTTTAGAGAAGGTCACCCAACATTTTTGGATAGATATTCGCCGATCTTCATCTCTATTTAATAATACATGATCTTTTTTATATTTAATTATTTCCAAGGTTTCATTTTAAGAGGTCATAGATTGGTCTTAATTCAAATGTTTTTAATTGTGTAACTATTTTAACGTTGTGTGTTAATTTTTATTTTGTCTTTATCATATTAGGGTTCTAGTTACATATTATCACAAATAAGATCCCTTTAGTTTTGCTAAACTCTTCCATAAAAGTTGTCACTGGAGATCAAATGTTTGGGGTTTAGAAACGCCTAGCTCACACGTTATCCTATTTTTTTACTTACTGAACCTCCAAGTGCACTTTGTGATGACTGATCATATTCTAATTTCTTTGTAGTGATTAATTTTCTAAGTCTAAAATCAGTTCTAATTTAGAACTCTTTCTAGATCCTAGAGAATAGTGTTGTTCAGCTTCTCATGCACATCTCAGGTTTGACCTGTGTTTTAAGATAAACTAATTTGTTTTTCGCTTTGTTTATATTGCGTACAGTCTCGTTTTTTTAAGCTCAATAGTCAGAAATTTAGTTTTAATCCTATATATCGTTTTTTACCATTTTCTCTGTATTTTGGTTGCTATTCTCATCTGTAAGTAACTAGAGCACCTGAGAATACTACAGAATCTCTTATTCATTTGATATAAAAGAGGTAATTTCACCCAATATTTGGTCAGTTCTTTAAAACGAGTTTTGTAACAGACAAAATTATGAAATTATCCTATGTAATGCAGTATATAGACATCTCCAGTAAATAGTAGTATAATAATAATAAATATGACAACACCACTCAGTCGTCAGAAACTAATAATGAGTCCTGGATTAAAAAAAAATCGCGATTATACTTCTTGAAACTTCACAATTTTCAAAGACTAAAGAGGGAAAAAAAATCCTTTTAGAGACGGAAACTCCTTCTCCTCCTACTCAGTCATGTGATGTCACTAACAGGTGACCAGTAGGAAGTAATGTATGTCTGTAGATAGCAGTTTTGTTCCTTGTGTTTTGTACATGCGCAGACTGTCGCGAGTTAGGTAAGGATCCATGACATATTTAGTTCAACTAACCAGATCAACATCTTCATTTCCTTGTGGACTGAGCTTGCTGTCAGAACAAAGACGCCCGATCTGTCTCATTCCTGTCCTATTTTCTTATTCATTGCTCTTTCGTTACTAAAGTGCAACAGGTAAGCTTGTATTCGACATATAAATTTTCCGAATGTTAGAACCTTATATGTATCTTATCAGGTGCAGTTGGTCTAAACGTATGAAAATATAATTCAATGTGTTATAGAACTGTCTAAACTGAAATTCATTTGTTTAGTAGAATAAGCTCTCATATGGATTAAGAAGAGTTAATTCTGTTAATTTTTTATTTTTTTATGGATATCTTAAAGCAAATTATTAACTAACAATTTCATAAATATTTTGTATATAATCTCGCTTGAGTTTACAATGAGCTTTCTATTCGCCGATATTGATTGATTATTAGGAACAAAAACGTAGGTAAAATAACGATATGGGATATGAAACACTTGTTGTTCATAATACGAGTGTTCAGAGTTACCTCCAAGTAATTAGCAAGTACCTTTTGGGATAGCAAAGAATACAAGTTTAGGAAGGGCAGGTAAGGTTGAAGATGTAAGCGGTAAAACTAGAAAACTGTGTTTACATTTCAATTCTTGTAGCGACTGTAGGGGTTTTTGCGTTTACATTTCAACACTTGTAGCGACTATAGGTATTTCTGTGTTTACATTTCAAGAAATGTAAACACGGGAATACCTACAGTTACTCTAAGTGTCGAAATGTAAACACGGGAATACCTACAGTTACTCTAAGTGTTGAAATGTAAACACGGGAATACCTACAGTTACTCTAAGTGTTGAAATGTAAACACGGGAATATCTACAGTAGCTGCAAGTGTCGAAATGTAAACACGGGAATATCTACAGTTACTCTAAGTGTCGAAATGTAAACACGGGAATATCTACAGTTACTCTAAGTGTTGAAATGTAAACACGGGAATACCTACAGTTACTCTAAGTGGATACTTAGAGTAACTGTAGGTATTCCCGTGTTTACATTTCGACACTTAGAGTAACTGTGGGTATTCCCGTGTTTACATTTCGATACTTGCAGCTACTATAGATATCACTGTGACATGGCGTTTGTCATGCTTTCCAAATCAATATGTTTAGTGCAAATTGAACTATGTGTTTTCAGACTGAGTCATACAGTCTAAGTGGCGTAAAACAGAAATATTTCTTGGTTTATCAATGGAATTTCGTAATAGAACTCTGGATTTAAATATTTTGTATTTAATGTAAACATTTCAAGATGGTCATTCCTTAAATGGAAAGTAACCAAAACTTGTAACACATTCACGTACATCTTATGCAAATCCGGTAAAAAAGTAATTTTAGAACTAACAAGTACATGTCTGTTCTCCAATTAACTATCCTTTTAAACATTTCACAAAAACGCGGTTGAATGTAGAGCTACACGTCACCGTTAGGAGGTTTGGGATGACTAAATGTGGAGCTTCACTTATTCAGTGGTAGGTCTTTTTCAAGTTCGTTATTGCATTTCGTCTAATGTCTGTGTCAGATGTCATTCAAACAACAACGAATAACATAAAGAAAAATGATGGGTGGACTTATCCATCTGTTGAGTTCTTAATAATAAGTAATGCACAGTAACACATTAAGTTTTAGTTTCAAATATGTTTAGGTAGAATCACACGTGTATATATATATATATTGTCTCAAAACATTAACTGTCGGAGAGTGCGCTAGTAGACTCTATGTAGGGATGGCACAGACGCCCATATTAAAGCAATACAAAAGTCATCTGGGTATTCTTCTCTATAGGTCATCAGAGACTAGATATACAGAGCTACCTGGCATAGGCGCTCTATCTCCGGTGTATATGCCGCTTTTCAGCTATCCAGTACTTCTCCAAATCGAAAACCGGTGAATAGCCAAAACCGATATTTCTTATTATTTTCGTTCATCAAGCTTAGCGCCTACTTAGTTTTAGCAGTAACTATAATTTTATCCTCATTTGATAGAGCAAAAAAGTTTTCACGATATTTGACTACATATTTCATTAATATTTTATGCAAAATAAAAAAAAGAAAACATCATGATTCCAATGTAAACAATCTTATTACTAGGGATGCACGTGTAGTAAAACTTGGCCAAATACCGTGTCCTGGGACGCGGTCACTAAGCTTTGGCCGGGGCCGGGTGTCAACCGGGACCGGGTTCTCCCCTTGCCCTCCTAAAAAAAACAACATACATAGAATTAGAAATAAAAACAAAACTGACGTTTATTACATTTAACCGAATAATCACCAACAGAACATTCAAGTTTTACTTTCAATGCCTAACCACAACTTCTCAAACCCTAACCCCCTATTGTTCTCAAAACCCCCATCTTCCCCAGAAATCCACTTCTCAAGCCATTCTTGTTATTAACCCCTATTGTTCTTTGAATCCTCGACTTTCAGTGGGCGGTCAGTTTTTGTTGCCCAGAACACGTTTTTTAAAATAACTAAACCAATTATTGACTGTAACTTTCAGTACCGCGTTAGTTGCCACAAAGATTAAGGCTTAGATGTCTAGCTTCCACACTGGGCCGGGGCCGATTATTACCATGTAGCCCAATACCCGGCCGGGGCCGAATATCTGGCCTAGTCCCCTTGCATCCCTAGCTATTACTCCTTGAAGCTAGTTTTCTTACAGAAATATGGTGTTCCTTTAAAAACCTTAAGTATAGGGAGAAACAGAAATTACCAGTCAGTAATAGATAAACATTTGATGGTTATAACATGTAGAATACTCAGTGGTTTGTACACTATACAATTGGTGTCTTTAGGGAGCCAACTCCCTATATTATGTATGAAGTGAAGGAGTAAAAAAAAAAAAATCAGTACACGTACAGGTCATCAGAAGCAAGATATCAAGAGTTACCTGGCATAGTCGCTCTATATGTGCCATTTTACATTACTCCTCACTGGCAAAACAAATAGAACTTGAATTTTCAATCGTAAAATGTTATTGTATTGTACAATAGTCATAAAAGTAGTATTCTAAAGTTAACTAAAGAAAATGTATAATGTTGAAAGCTGAGATTCTATTCAAACACGAAGCTTTCAATAGACAAAGTGGGGTAGCCAGTAATGCAAGGACTTTCTTTATTTTTCATGTAAATTCGAGACGGCTTAGTCTGCTATGTGATCATTAGCCGGATCAAGTGATATGTCCAAATCCATCCCTATCTTGTTTGGTTCTTTTTTCAAGTTCAGTAGCCAGCTTTACATATGTTTTTTTTTATCTAACGATAATTTATTTCCTGATGCTTGCACTTATCTACACATGTGGCTTGCAAATAGTGGTGTTTAAAAAAGTGAACTAATATTATTTTGAACACAAACGAAATACGAGTGTAATGTTATTTCAAGTAAGTTATCGTTTTCATTTTTAAATTCCTGTTTATCCACAAGTATCAAGTTGAATGAACAAAGAATAAGTATTGTTGATTATGACAAATCTACCTAATAACCTCTTCTATTATAGGATTACTTAAAATAACTACAACATGACCACGTGCGAAATAATGTCCTAAATGTTGTGATAGCCATTTGTCGTGTTTTATCATAGCTGACATTCTTAAACTTTGAGTATTTAATATAATGTGTTTCTTTTGGGTTACTCTTTTTCATGATAATAGCACATTAGTTGAATTTCAAAATTAGCTCCCAGGAATTTTAAGCTCGGTTTGATTTTATCCTGAAATTCTAGCCAAAATCATTTTTACCCACTCTTTTAATAATCAAATTCAAAGTACAAGAGCTGACGTCATAATTAGATAATAATTAGCTTCAACATTTGAAACAAATGAGAAGAGTAATTACTTAATTTCGTATTGTAATAAAATCTACTTGAGCGATGAACGTTTTATTTGTATTCCACTTAGCTCTTACACTTTAAATTACACAGACCTGCGAATTTAAACTTCATAAAAGTTATTTTGGTTTTAATAACGGATTTTCCATAATTCAGCTACGCAGATTTCGAAAATAATATTCATTTTTTTTTCTATTACGTAAGAATTTTTTACAAATCGGGAAGAAAAAACTCTTTCTTAGATAAAATTATTATTTCGTTTACAATGAACATTTTGTATTATTATGTTTGTTAACAAACGTACAAACAAACTGAAGAAAAGGGAAAAACATTGATGTCAAACGAATATTCATCCTGATTTGTGTGGTTGTGTGCGTGTGTGAAATCTACGTCTTTTAGTCACAAAACTACTTGTTGTAGTTTTTCTTTTACGTATTGCTCCCCAGTGGCACAGCGGTATGTCTGTGGACTTACAACGCTAGAAGCC
Organism: Limulus polyphemus; assembly: GCF_000517525.1. NCBI lineage: Eukaryota > Metazoa > Arthropoda > Merostomata > Xiphosura > Limulidae > Limulus > Limulus polyphemus. Next base: position 63,947 of record NW_013665974.1, on the reverse strand, counting down.
GGGTTTCGATACCCGTGGTGGGCAGATAGCAAATTGTGTAACTTTATGCTTAACTACAAACAAACATTTTTTACGTATTGTGTTTGGAGCATCTCGTTTCAATGACCAGCAGTAATCAGCCAATGCTGATGTTACACCTTCCCTGATACCTCTTCTTAAGTTCCCTGATGTCTTGATGAAACTTTTCTCCTTGTTCTTCGTTGACGAGATATTCAGGGAAATAATCAATATGTGAGTGTAAGAAATCAACTTTCAAGCTCATATTACAACTCAACTTTTGAATTTATCGACCATGTTATTGACAATATTTTTGTAATTTGGGTTTTTATTTTTCTCTAAATATTTTGTCAATAACATCTTTAAAGGCAATCCACGCTTCTTTTTCAACTTTCTTCATTGTTCTTTCGAACTGTTCATCAGAAGTCAATTTCCTAATCTGAGGCCTAACAAAAAAATCCCTTCTTTAAGTTTCGCTTCTGAAAGACCTGGGAATTGCTCACATAGATACTTGAAACAGTCGCCATCTTTGTCTAAGGCCTTTACAGACTGCTTCATCAAGACCAATTTTATGTGAAGTGGAGGTAATAGGACTTTCTTTGTGTCAATTAAATTTTCACATTCAATGTTTTTCGATTCTGGTATCAGTTTGACTCTGCATGGCCCATTGCTTCTTTATCCAGTGCTGATTTCGCGCTCTGCTGTACCATTCACACAAAAAATAACTTTGTACAACCGGATTGTTGACCCAACAACATATGAAGGACTTTTAAGTCTCCACAAAGTAGCCAACCATGTTCTTTGTATTTGACCTTATTAAGAAGAAATTCGATATTTCCGTATATTTCCTTCAAGTGAACCAAATGAGCAATAGGAACAGATACATATACGTTACCATTATGAAGGAAAACACATTTTATACTTCTTTTGGAGGAATAAATGAACAATCGCGACTCACTTAGTTCATAGACTGTAACTGGACCCAAAATATCTGAAGAATCCTTTGGAAGGCCCAAATTTCTCATCAAATCATCAAGTTCACCTTGTGTAAAATGTAGTGATTCACCAGACGTTTCAGATTGAAAACAATCCCTGTCATCATTTCTATCGACATCAGATTCAGAATCAGATGAAACTGTATCAAGAGTCTCCGGTGGAGCAGGTACATCAGGTCCATGAACAACAGGTCCTATAGCAGATTTAAGGTTCGGATAAGACAATTCCTTTTTATTTCGAGTGTTGTAGCCTTGCACGTTACATAAGCAAAAATAGCAGTCATCTCCATGGTTTCTAGGCTCACGCCAGACCATTAGAATTAAAAAGGCAATTAATTTTTCTTACCTATAGGCCATTGTCTCAGTTCTTCGATGCAAACTTTGTGCGGAGCCCATGGTTTGTCATGGTCCCTAATTTTTATTCCAAAATACGCGTAATACGCTTTTTGGACGAATTCTGTAATGTTTTGCTTTTGTTTCTTTACAACAAATATAACAATATGTTTGGGTCATTTACACAACCTCTTGCTGCCATGGCGAGAAAGAAATAATATTGAAAAGGAAAAAACTAAGGTCATCGTGCACGCATAAACAAATACTATCCAGAAATGACACGTCATGCAGTCTGTTAATCGTTTATATACTAGCGGTGTGTTTCTCGTGGGTTCTAGAACGATCGGGCCCGGCATGGCCAGGTGGTTAGGGAGCTCGACTCCCAATTTGCAGGTTCGAATCCCCGTCCCACCAAACATGCTCGCCCTTTCAGTCGTGGGTCGTTATAATGTGACGGTCAATCCCACTATTCGTTGGTAAAAGAGTAGCCCAAGAGTTGGCGGTGGGTGGTGATGACTAGCTGCCTTCCCTCTAGTTTTACAGTACTAAATTAGGGGTGGCTAGCGCAGATAGCCGCCGTGAAGCTTTGCGCGATTTTCAAAACAAACAAACAAACTAAAACGATCAATAAGACTTTCACGTCGTGATTGGTATAGAGAAATCTATAGCCAGTGGTTGTCAGTATTTTAAGCATAACAAAATGTGACCCGATTTCAATGAAAATGATTCAGTTATGTAAAAGTACATATGACGTTTTGTGAAAAATCTGTACTTGATGGAGAAAAAGGGATATCGTCTTCGGATTCAGCGTACCGGAATTACTGTAGAACATGTAAAAATTTCATGACAATAAAACCATCGCAGGACTGTATTATCCGTCCGTAGAGCCTGCGAGAAGACGGTAGCGTATTTAGCTTCTAAAACAAATTAAGATTTCAAAATTCGGTAATCTGGAAAGTAGACGAAGAACGGAAATTACTGCTTATAAAATAAATCTTGATTATCAAACCGGTATCTTAGGCCAGCAGTTAAAACTGTTTTCAATTTTAGTTTATGATTATAAAATTGTTAACTGCTTAGATAACCAGTTTAAAAACTACACCAATTAAGTTCGTTTTCGAAAGTGTTGCTATATGATTTCAATAATATAGCTTTCGAAGTGGCTAAAATTTTAATATATCTTTTTTTAAGGTTGTGATAAAATATGTTCTGCTCGCAGATTGTATAATACGTTTTGCCGCTCGAACAAGGTGCTTAATTGCCGGTATACCAAACTTTGAGTTATAACATATTCAGACTTACGAATAAGTATTCAGCACCAAATTATCAGTAACTCTTGATGATAAGAAACTATCTACAAAGAACATAACTAAAAATTAACCAAATAAATAATGATAATGGTTTAATATCCCGGTATAACTAGGATTATGCAATATCATAAAACAAAAACTTATAATTATTAAAATATAGTGATTCGTTATATGGGAAACCTCGCTGAAATCGACATTTTTTGTTGTGATTCCAATAATATCTCACGAGGTTGAGGTTAGTCCTAATTTTAAAGTAACCCCTCTTAATTAATAAAAATCTACAAAAAAATAAAATTATTATATTTATATGTTAAACTTTTGAACCAATACGGCTGTTAATGAAACTAACCGTACAGAAAGAGTGTAAAATATCTTTATCTACAAGATATAAAGTAGTTGTTTGCTTCGTGCATTGTCACGGATTTTCTGTCAGGAAAAAAAAAATATTACACTCTATACGTGAAACTTTATATAATCCTCCCTAACGGCGTCTGGTGATCAATGAAAATCCCTTAATCGGCTCAAACAGTGTAGGTTTAGATTAGTTGAACATTTGAGGTAAATGCAACAACTGCTACTGCTTAGAAACAGATCTGATTACAGGATTGAAAGGAGAAGATAGGTAAGAAAAAAGAAAAATACCAAAATTGTCACGTTTCAGTTTTTTACTATTTCCCAAAATAACATCGTTTTGAAGTTTAATTTCATAAGCACAAATATATTGTTATTTCCATCTTAGGCTTAATGCGTTATTGAACGCTTTACTATGCGAAGAATAAGATCAACAAAGAAAACAAAGGAAAAACAAGTGAACAAACAAGCAAAATCTTTATTCACATAAATGTTTATAATGTTACCAGATTGATGGCTATCTTCTAGCCTGTGTAAGTATTGTATGGTTGTGGGGGTTGAGAATGAGTGATTCGACAGCAAGGGAATGAAACGGGAGAAATAGAACTATGGAAACATCCCACTTTCATACTGCGACCAAAATCTTAGTAAGGTATCCCACAAGTATACGAGGTACATACTTCAATCGGTGGTTTACATACAATTATAGGCCATTTCAAGTCAACTGTGCAGGTTTCTGTATCATTTATTTGAATAGAATACCTTTCTAGAATTCCATGCAGGAACATGTACATGCTAGCTTTAGACTAAAAACAGTGACTGCATAATATAATCTTTACCCGTACAGAATAATTAACGCATATTTACGACCTCGCGATATCCAGACACTACAGATGCGATTAACTACAAATTACTACATGCAAAAACTACTTGGAAATTTAGAAAAATTACTTAAATATACCTGAATAAAGATATCTTCTAATTATAGAAGAGTGAAATTAGTAGTTGTTTAAGTTACAACAAACGATATTTGTTTAAGGTTATACACAATTCTAGGCTAATCAGTCACTAGGACTTCACAAAATGCCCCGTCATCAGGTAAACCCCATTATATATAAAAAAAGAAAACCAAGTTTATGACTTCTTTCTCTCTTTCTCCACATATAGACATCATCCCATAAAACACATAAAGACTAACTTAATAAAATATCCAGCAGAAAACTCTTCGGCCCATCTTAAGTATGTGTGAGACAACTGATAAGCGCAATATTAGCGTAGTTCAAGGCTAGGCACATCCTGTTCGTATAGAACATAAAATACTGGATCTTGAACCGAGGTTTTGAAAAGATGTATGAATGGACATATTATGATATATAAGGGTTTAGTTTAGCAAATATTTGTACCACAAATTTCCCATTACTTAAATATCCTGGCCTTCCTTATTTTCTAAATTTTAAAATAAAATAAAAATGTAAACTACAACCCAAACTTGTGCAATAGAATCATAACCTATTCTATCCAACACCAAATGCTATGACACAAAGAATGTGTAAACTTTTAAACTCAAATCAAAATACCCTTTAACATTAAAAAATTCTCCCAATGGCTCAGTGTGAAGTCTGAGGGCGTATAGCGCTAAAATCCGGGTTTCGATACCTGTTGTAGGCACAAAACAGATAGCCCATTTTGTAATTTTTTGCTTAATGATAAATAAATAAATAAAAAATACATGAAATACAGAGGAAAAAATTATCATATAAGAGAGAGAGAGAAAAGATTTTTTTTGTTTGGAAATAAGCACAAAGCTACACAATGGGCTATCTGTGCTCTGCCCACCACGGGTATCGAAACCCGGTTTCTAGCGTTGTAAATCCGCGGACATACCGCCTGAAGAGCCTGTTTGTCTTACAAGTTATGCCAGATTGTAGCTTTCATTTATTTTACAAATTACACTAATTAAGACTTCTACCTCGTATTCAGATTTCACTGCTAATTATTCACTTTAACATTCATTAGCTTTAATATTTATTTCTTTATTTTAGAATTTTGTGCAAAGCTACACAAGGGTTATATGTACACAGCCATCCATCATTTTGAATTAACAGGCTAGAAGAAAACATCTGATATTGAACGCAGTGAAATTTTAGATTGTCTTGTCTTTGCATCATCCACCTAATTAACAGATAACTGAGCGGAGATTTAAAATGACATAATTGGTAAAATAACACACTATTCTAATGCGTAATTTCTTTCTGCACGCATTTTTGTAGGTTCACTTTTCAGTTTATTGAATGTTATTCTGTGAAAACGCTCTAGCGAAAAATGAAAATAAAATATTTTCATCCAGAGCCATATGTCACCTTCTTTGAATCTTACTTGGTTTTTCTTTTTTTTTTTGTTAAATGTGTGTATACATTTCTGTTTCTTTTTATATAAACGAATCAACTTTTGTTCAATGATAAACGTAATATGATGGAATTCTCTGTTCAATATGTAGCGACAAACACTGTTAACTTTTCTTGGGAAATTTTTATTATGGTCAGGTAAAAAAAAAGATCTTAGTAAGTGTCAAGTAAAGCTGATTTTCAGTCTTGTTCTTTTCGTTTTGTTTACTTTTGTGATACTCAGTCTGACATGTGGACCTTTATAGAAAAGTTTTCCTTTCGGGGTAAATTGTAAGAACGATGTCTTAGCCTGACACGAACAAATGACTGAATGACATGATTGAAAGAGAACATTTTATTGTTACTTACTTTCGAGAAACTTTTCAAGAGCCATAGAAATAAATAGAATATCACGTTTTTCTCGTTTCTCTCCATCAAAATCGCGAACTTAGTATTATCTGTCATCCAAATTTTGAATTCAATTTTCCATCTGTACAAACTGGAAAAACATTGCTTTGAGGATATTTTTTTTCTTTGTTACACCAAATTCTACTGGATTTTTAAGTGATTTTATTTTATCATTACACGTCGAAGTGTATTAGCAATTTGATATGATGTCATGAAGGAAACATTAATTTGAGACATGTTGAAGAGATTTATACCTTTTTTTAGGATGGATTATCTTCTACCGTTAAATAGCTGAAGTGTATCAAACGAAATAAAGGGTAGATCACAAGCACGTGGTACCAGTTATAACTGTAACTTACTTACTCAGCGTTCTGTCAGAAGAAAGCGATATACTTAAACTTTACAAAAGGAAACAAATATGCGAAGCAAATAATAATATAGGTAATTGAGAAATGAAAAAAACACCATAAAGTAAAAAATAATGATATCGAAGGAGAAACAAAGTATACATACACGACCGTTCACACCTACTATAAAGAAATATTTAAATAATATGAAATACTATAAAATAAGAAAATATAAAAAAATAAAAACAACCTTATAGACTCAGGAAACACTAGTTTTAATGTGTAGCGCACTTTACATCTTTATCTGGGGCACAAGCTCAATCACAGTCGAAGTGTGTATTTTAAATTGGATAAGTTCTTAACTGTCTTCTTTAAAAATTATATAAATATATATTTAAAATGAATTTTATCTCGTTTATTAACAAGTATCATTTTTGTCATTTGTCAATTTCTAAAATAATTTTAATTTTCTTTTCAAATTTTTTACATCTAATGAAAAAGTATTTCATTAAAACCAGCAAGTAATGGTGCTTTTTTAATAAATCAGTTTTTGGTATTTCTCGCCAGGTTTCAAAAAAACATGGTTAACAACGTGACGCAGATTGGTATTATTATGTGCCTGGTGTATTTATTCAATGCTCCTGCTCTTTCCTATAATGATGACAAACCTGTCTACAAGTGGAGCCCCCTATATTTCCGTAATCTTAAGAAAGATTTTTCGGTAAAGTAGAACTTTTATATACATATATGATTTTTAACCTTAAATTCGCGACTTAACCATGTTTCCATTGGTGGTGATAAATGTGGAGTATAAAACATTCGTAGAAACTTTCGAATTTATTAACCTTATGCTAAAGCAATAATTGTGTATAAGGGCTTCGTCTTCTGTGAAGACGAAACGTCAATACATTTTTTTACACGGAGAATTATTCACTATTCTTTGCCTTTTCTTTAAACAGTATTTTCCGTTTTCTAGTCAAAAGTAAACTGCTTTTTTCTGTGTTATTTCTTCTAAGATATAGAAATCCAACGTAGAGCACAATGGAAACATGAGAATATGATCATATGCCTCCTATTATACGGAACTGCAAAGTGGAAAAGTTTTCAAATGCAGTCGAAGTATATTTGACAGTGATGAGATCTTCATTAAAAGAAAGCTATCAAAGAAAAGAGGAAGAAGACGTACATCTAAAAATATAGAAATAAAACTAGAATAGAAAAGAAGAAAGCTTCTTCCTCTTCGATAGCCGAAGCAGATGTTGTGTCAGATGTAGATGGTGATTCGGTTGTTATTGAAGCTCATTTATTGTTCCTTTGGATAAAACATTTCTGTAAACTTCGTTTGTTATTCAAATACCACTTGCACCGAAACATTTAATTTTTTCGCTAAGTTTACATCAAAAATAACAATCGACCCCCCCCTCAAAGTGAATTTCGAAAATATCAAAATCAGTTTCTGTGCTAGTTTTGCTTTGTTTAGATTCAAGTCTAAACAATACAGCAATTAAAAGTGAAACTTACTACTGGATCTGATGATGTGAAACTTCGTTACCACATTTTAAGTATTTTGATTAAATCATAAATTCAGGGTTTATAATATACGTGTTATCTGAGCACACACTCTAGTTTGTATTCACAGTTAACTTCTTTTACTACCATATATATAAATCGTTGGCACTTCATAAGCTATTGAGATATCAATCGATTTTGATTGCTACTCGTTGAACGATCTTACCCTTCCAACAGCATGAAAATTAACATTAACTTTTTCTTTCATGCCAAACACGGATCATCACATTCAGAAGTAAATGCTGACGGTTGTGAAGTTACATTATTCATAATTTTAAGTATAACTTCAAAACGAATAACATAGAATATATTATTAAAACTTTAACTATCTGTTAAATTAAAATCTTTCTTACACAATGTTTGTTTTTACACAGCGTAACGCGTTTACTTTTCACGAAATTTCCCATACACGTTTGTTTTTAACACTTCCTTTCGCGCAAAGTTATTCTATTTTTTTTTAAACTGTCTGCTCTTTTTCACAAAGTTTAATTTTTAAATTTTACTTTCTTCCCAGACGCTTTACTTTTTATATGATTATGAATAATGTATAAACGTTAAACAACTAGAAAATGATCAGGTATTTATTTTGATATGAAATCGCCATATCTTAGATCTGTGTACTGATAGTTCAATTATATATAACATTATATTTACTAGAAAAAAATAGAAACAAAATTAACAACTGAATAAAAAAAATTAACTGATGAAAATTTAATAAAATCTATCACATATACATATCCCAAGACAGAAAATACAAATTTTTGTTGTGTAATAACAACTCTTAAATATTAGTACTGTATTTTTAATGCATTTTAACACATCTCAATAAAACCAAATAAAAATCTGATTTATTTATATAATTTTACAGTATTTTAAAACATCAACAAATTCACAAATCCAGTCAAATAAAAATGAACATTGAAAATAATTAATTATATACACACACAAAACGTTCATTTGCCTAGAACTTGCCACATTTATCTCCCCTTCTTTGGTTCTGATACTTGAATGTTATGTGAAAGCCTTCCCATTGATTATCTATCAGATGACGTCTGAGACATATGTCACTAGCACAAAACAGCTACTTGAACTTATTTTCTAAGTAAATTTGATTTGTTCCACTTTATTTCTAAAAGAGTTTGGTACGGTCATAACGAAAGTCCATTTGCAGCGACGTACTAAAAGGATGCAATCAACATCTGGAGATGAAGTTTAAAACTCAATAATACATTTTTACGTAGGCGGTACTTTGCCATTCATTAAAAATGATGTTTTACGTTAGATATAATTTTTCTAATTTAGACAGGTTAGAAAATAACATTCAGTAGTAATTTTGGGTATGTTTAAAATATGGTATCCAAATATCGTGTGAAAGTTCCCTAAATAATAGTTTACTTCATAAAATTTAATATTTTGCTATTCGTTTCGTAAATCTTCAGCTTGTAAAAAGATGGCGAAAGGTGAGAGAAGATGATTTAAGATGACTAAAAATAATCCGAATTGTGAAAAAACTTGCGAAGTACGAAAGAAAAATGAACCAACTTAGTTCGTGCTGGAGTAAATAGACACAGGTCTATATAGAATTTTATAGGTAAGTGATGTAGGATCGTCAGATTGAATTTTAATTAACAACAGCGGAAGTCGCAGTCTTCATTGCTTATTATCATTCTCGTTCCTCTATAAACTAGGAAATTGGACGAAACCTTATAGGTACAGAATTTTCCATTCTAAATCTTTGGTTTTCAATAAATCTTTTTTTTTTATCAGAGATTCTCCTGTGCAACAGGAAACACCGTGTGTGGGTTTACACGACTTCCCTACGGAATGATCACGAGATTACCTTGTTGTGACGGCCTAGTGTGCAAGAGGTTTGGTAAACAACACTTCTGTTTAAAGCCGTAAGTAGACACCTTCCCACGTCATACTCTACCTATAAAGTAACAACAAATTCCAGGAAGTAAAAGGAGTAGCAACATATATGGCAGATTGTGCTAAAAATTACCCAGATCTTTATTTAAGTTGTCATACTCTACCTATAAAGTAACAAAAAATTCCAGGAAGTAAAAGGAGTAGCAACATATATGGCAGATTGTGCTACAAATTACCCAGATCTTTATTTAAGTTGTCATACTCTACCTATAAAGTAACAACAAATTCCAGGAAGTAAAAGGAGTAGCAACATATATGGCAGATTGTGCTAAAAATTACCCAGATCTTTATTTAAGTTTGAGTGGCTAAAATTTATGTCATTACTCAGCTTCAGATAAACGAAAACAGCGGTAATTCTCGAGATCCTTAACTCATTTAAAATAAAACATCCTCATACGGATTTGTCTCACTAAAAACTGTCACCGTTTTAACTAGGACAATACTTTGTGGCAATTAAACCTCATCATGACTTAGAATATTAATATATTTTTGTTCATAACAACTTTATAAATATCAATTCTGTATTTATATAAAGTTTTGATAGCATTATCCCAATGTTCGAAAGCGTTTCTGTATTTATTAACAAGTATCAGAGGAACAAGATGTATCCAGCCATGAACAACACTAGCCTTGCTCTTAGGATTGTTTACCCACGTTTGTATGTGTAAGCTTAAAATTTGTCTTTTCTAATACTTGGCTTGCTTACTGAATAACTGTAGGGTGGGTCACATTGGGATGATTAGTTTGTTGGTCAACAAATTCAGTGGAAATCTGAATATAAACCTGTGCACTTTAGTAATATTATCCATTAAAAATATACAATTTTTTATTTATAAAATATTACAAATCTTCAAAATATATAACAACATAAATTTTATTTGTTTGTCTGTTGTTAAGCATAAAGCTTCACAATGGACATATCTATACTGAGCCCACCACGAGTATTAAAACGCGGTTTTTAGCATTTTAAACCCTTCAGATTTACCGAGGGGGAGCATAAATAAATCCTGTTTTGAGCTGCAACTTGCAAATGAAAAACTAACTTAACTTTTTTAAGCATAGTAATTCTTTTAAAATAAACATACAAAAACACAGCACCACTAAACACAGTTTTATTCTAAAAAATCTAGAAGTATAGAAAATAGTGAGGTAAGACGGACACACTGTATATCATCAGTTATGGCGTGCTGCCATTTAGAGTGAAGTATATATAAATATAAGTATTATTCACGTGACCCTATATATAAACGCAATGGTGGTTGGACAGGCAGGAATGTGAATGATCAACCACGACTACAAAGTAGGTATTTCAAGGAATTTCATCTTTTTGATTTCAAACAACGAGGAATTATGTACAACCGAATATGCCATAAAGAAATAAAGTTCAAGTTGCTCTAAGATGAGTAGTGGCTGAAGATAAGACAGCCTCCGGTTTTTTTTTTTATAACGTGCGATTACTTTACAATGAGTGTCAGTATTTTTAGTAACCACGATCTTTTGCGCCACTGTTCTAGATAATGCGAAATTTGCTATACAGATCTAGCAAAAAAAAAAATAATTCTGTTGGGCTGTCCACTGCAGAAATATTACCTTCTGTGATCCAAATGCCTGCGTAGTTATCAGCATGGAAGAAGACATCAAAAGGAAGACCCCTAAAACAAATAAACAAGAGGGAGTTCATAGTTTAAAGTCTATGGCATTAAATCTACGTTCACATTCAGCAGTAGATACAGGAATTACACCAACTGCGTAATCAGTTTGTTTATATTGTTTTCCATATTTTCCCCGAAGGAATCACCTGTATTTACCACTCGCACCACTATACAGTAGTGTGTTGTCTGTCACTCAGTCATTAGACACTAAAATGACGTCACATAAAGGACGATTAACGTTGCAATTTGTACTGTCGTGACGTCAGTAAAACGTGCAGATGCCATGAATCACGAGAAGAATTATGCACTCTATAGATAGCATGACCTATGAACTTCAAAAGCAAGAAATAAAAATATTTGTTAGTCTTAATTTTGGTTTTATTTACGCTTGAAACAGAACACTTTGGGGACCGTGCGGAAGTACATCTGGTAATATCTTTGTACACAGCGTGGTCACAAGTAAATAGACACCACCTTTTCAGAAAAAATGAAAATTTTCAGTCATATTCACAT
>NW_013665974.1:17028-51257 GCF_000517525.1 Limulus polyphemus | reverse complement strand
CATTTTCAATTATATAGTGCTCTGTGAACACAAATTAGTTAGCATAAATCAGTTAAATGACCACTCAGTGTATCCCTTAAATTTATTTATGATAAGGGAGCTCAACTAAATTATTTTCGTAATCTTACAGTTGTATTATCTTATCATTTTATCATCTCTTGATAGGATTATTTCATGCTTTTCTGAAGACCATCATAAAGCATTGACTAGGTAACACCTTCCAAGGTACTTTTATCACAATTTTTTTTACCAATGCTGACCACAAATGCTTGAAAAAACCTTCCGTGTGAAATATTCAGTGCTTTCGTATGTTTGATAAATTATCGAAAAAATAACAACACAGTTTGAAACAAAATAATAATATAGATAAGAAGAAACTAGTTTTCTAGCCTTTGTACTAATATTTTGTTTTGAAAGAGTGAAATTTTTCGTTAGCTTGAAACATTGATTACAGAATTGTTTGTTCTTGAGTACTAGCCTTTTATTATATTGAAAGTTCCGATATATTGTCTTTCATAGTATCTAGTGCTTTTATTGTAAGCTCGAACCTCACTTTTGGCAGTGATAGTAAAGGAGTCCCTGCCCTGAAAAAAACAGTGACAAGAACTTTAGGATATCTACAGCATCCTCCATAATGGTTAACTCCATCGCCAAAAACCTTTTGTTTAACTTTTTCAGTAGGCTACCACCTTTGGTTTTATCTTTGATGGAATTTGTAATGTCTATTTAATACTTTTCACTGAAAATTTACAAGCGCTGGGTAAAAAGTGTCTACAATGCGATCACTGAAGCACATGAAGATAACAGTCAGCGGATGTCGAAGAATTCGATCAATATTATGTAGGTGGACACAGAGGTCAAATGCCATAGTCTCAAGTTGCCTTAGAAAAAATGTCAATAGTTGAAAGTAAACGTCTGAAAAGCAAGATTAATGGATCACAATAAGATCGTTGTTAGTCTTTAGAAGAATAATTGTTATTACCTCCGCCATCGAAGGTAACAGAGGTTATGTTTTCACCTTTGTGTATGTGTTTGTCAGCAAGATTTCTCGAAAACGGCTGAGTGGATTTGGACGAAAGTTGGTATACATTTGTACTATTACCCAACTTCGAAGTGATTAGCTTTTGGAGGGTATAGGTTGAAGGTCAAGGTCACAGAATGGTCACGAAAATCCAAAAAATCCTTATTTGTTAACATGGGACCAATTTTCACACTATTTTTGCTCTACAACTCAGTAAAAAGAAAGATAAGATTTTAATGAAACTTGGTGGACATATATAGAATATTATTCCTCATTGTCCTGTTAAAAAATTGTCCGTTTCCGTTGATAACGACGGACATATGGAAACATTTTCGTATTTTTTGGGGTCCGAATATGATCAACGCTGCGTGGCGGAGGTATACTCTACTGAGTGCCCCTCTAGTTCTTTATACAGTCTTCGCATTGCTGTTTCTCCATCTGTTGCACAATCAACAAGGCACCCTCTATGTATATCTTCAGTTATGAACTACCGTTGAGACTAGGAAACAGTTTCTTTACAACATTAAAACCAGTTACAAGTTTTACATCTGCAAGGTCAAAAAAATACTTGCACGATATGCCATCGAACGTTATTCACATATATTCAGTGAGGGACAATTTATTTTAGGCTCTCACCAATCAGGATACTGAACAAATTCATATATTCAATTATATAATTTGAAAGTCCTCTGATGGATCAGTAGTAAGTCTATGGATTTCTCGCGGTAGACAGAGTGCACATAGCTTATTGTGTAGCTTTGCACTAACAAACAACAACAACAGAAATTTGTAAATTGGGTAGCCACTTGTTCTACAGCTAACTGCAACGCATTACAAAACGAGTGGTCAAGAAAGAACAATTGCGTTGAGATTGTTATTATATGGTAGCAAGATGCATCTTAAATTATAACATTTCCTTACACATCACAGAGGCTGTTCTTATTATCCTTATAGTGACATATATTTCTTACTGATTTTGTTTCATCCATAACTCGGTTCTGCTTTCAATGCTTTTCTCTATGGCTTGTTTCTGTCAAAAATATTGCTAACAACTAGGGTACCCAACTGATGAAACAATGCATTGTAATCTTTATAAATAAGAGCAAAAGAGAAGTATATTTAATTAGCCATACTCAATACCGCGTTGTTTTTAAGTTCTGATACACATAAGGAACTGGCTTTGATAATATTAACTGTATGATGCATTTCTCGAATCACTTATCACGTCATTAATTACAAAATTGAGGAAAAAATTACCGACGGTTTCAAGTATCAATTATACGTCATTAGTTCTTTTACAAGATGTTGCTGTTATATGCGTGATCAAAGCTTGTTCTGAGCGAAGATGTTCTGTTGTATGGGATCCAATATAACGTATTTCGGAACAGAATATACAAAATTCTAAACTATAATCATTGGCTTGTAACCAAGAACGATTTGTTTTCCATTTTTCAAATCGAGCTTGGGCTTCTAAGAGCATGTTAATTTCTTTCAAGTGTCTGAGCTAATTGGTTTGACATACAGGGATTAACAACAATGCAGTTACTGCTGACACAGTGCACAGCCAAATTAAGGGGATTACCATTGTAACTGCAGTGAATTTCGTGCATTTACCTGAACAAAACTTCGGACACAGTAATGGAAACAAACATATTATTTCACTAGTATATGGCTAAGAAACAAACAGATTACTCCCCTATGGTATGGCTGAGAAACAAACAGATGACTCTCCTGATATATGGCTGAGATACGATGATAATATATCTGGAATCACGACCTGTATTCACTTTTCCAATTTCACAATATCATCAGTACATTTCACCCAATAATTAAAATAACGTTAGAAACCTCCTATACTATAAATACACTCCGATTTATTGATTTGTATTAAAGACAATTCATCCATACAAGCTTATACGAAAATCTAATGAATCAGTCACATATGTTTAACTCGCATCATCCTCAAACGTTAAAACAGAACTTATAGCAAGGCAGTTAACGAGAATTCATAAGTTATATAATGCCAATGAGAATATAGACCATGCCACCAATTATCTACACAATACTGCTTCCCAATGGTCACCCATAAAACCTTCACAGGAACGATTGGTTAATCAAATACCTTGAGTTAGTCTCGATCCAGTACAATCATACCAATACTGCCACGAACATAAATAAATTGCACACATATTTCGAACAATTATATTACAGCGCTAAATTTACAGAAAGACTCAAAATAACGTTAGAATAATGACAATTTTGTAGATGTGCAATTTGACTAATTTTTGAGCAACAAATTGTATACCCAGCTCTGCCCTTGGTGAAAGTCTACAAGTAAAAGTGAATTTTCACTTCATAATGGGCTTTCTTTTTGAAGCGTTTGTAGTGCATTTTAAATGTCTTATCTTAAAAGTTTTGCAGGAATTTTTAAGGACACTGCTCTCCTCCGTCATTTTTTATCTTGAAAACGTTGAAAACACGCACAAATTTGCTAAAAATTAGCAAAATTTCTGAGAGGATTTTCAGTAGCGTTCATACTTTAAGAAAACTGTTGTAAGACCAGGGAAGTGGATTGGAAGTGTAGAAGGTGTAAAATTCAAATCGAAAAACTTGAAAAAAATGGCAAAGCAGTTGCGTCACTTCGTGTTCAAAGGAGCCCATTTCACAGTAGAGATGTGTTCAAGATTTCTACTGTCTGAATTTGATAAATTAAATTTTTCCTTCTACTGAAAACTGTATTCTAGATAAATAAATAAGAAATACCCTAAAATATTTTAATTATGAAATACTTCTCTAATTCAGGCTTAAAGAGTTTATTCTAACTCTAGTAGTTAAATGGTGTGAATCAGAAAATAACAGGAAATTAAAACAGCAGCAATATCTTTTTTCTCCACATTGTAGCTGGATATTTTATTACTGTATATTTTGGTTATTATGAGAAAGAAGCCAAAATGCTGAAAATTTTATTTACAATCTTTGACTTGTGGAATGTTGTTGTGGTGTGAGTTTTGTTCAAACTCACCTATTTACAATAGCTACTGCAGTAACGGTATAGGGCCTATTCTATAACATATTTTTATTTTTCAAATATATGGGAAAGTGTAGTGTGAATTTGGTGTCCTTTTGGACTACCAAGTTAGCATGCCATGTTTGGTCTCTATCGGTCAACTCGCTTAGGAGATGTGTCCACAGTCAGACAGAAAGTTTTCTTTGATATTGGATACTTACCGCACCGATATGGCTTAATATGTATAGCACATATATGAAAAACGACTGTACCTTAATTTTTATACTCATCTCTGCCGAGAGATAGACGATAGAGTTGGATAAAACATTCATTTGGCACATCCCGTATATTTCAGACTCTCTAACCAACCATCTCAGAACACTTACTCGCCATTCGAAGACACCTATTAAGATTATACAAAAACATGAAAGGCTAAGAGAGAAATTAGTGAGACAAGAATTTATACAAACAAACCCTTGTAGAAAATGTAAATATCTATAGATAAAGAACGTGGGGTTTCTGTATTTGGCTTCTACAACACAAACATTATTTTGAGAAGCTTGTTTAAAAAATTTCACAAGTGATTTCTGGTTGCTTTTCTTCTTTGTAGTTGTACTGTCATGACAATTGAAAACTTTCAAAGTTGTTTTTTTCAGAGAAAAAAGATTCTAGGTCTGATTTTCTGAAAACTTTGTGAAAGAAAAGAATTGCTATTAGTGGTTGTTTCTAAAAACCGTATAGGATTAGTTTTTCTATCCGTGCTTGTCCATGAAAATTAGTTCCAGGCCAGGCTGTGTCTCCTGACTACACCTCCAGCATATAGGAAAATATGATGAATGCTGATTGTCATAGCAGCATTATACCTGGCTCTTCTGAGACCAGGTGGGAATGTCCCTGTGGGGCTCCCAAATTTGCAACCTGTGTTAGCAATCCTCATCACTGCTTGAAGTTACCTGTGGTTAGGGGTAAATTGAAGATGCTGCTAGAGGACATAGTCCATCAGAATAGCTACTTCAACATTAGGAAGTGTAGCTTTTCATCCATGATACATCAGAGACAGATTACTGAAGTACAAAGGTTATCTGGAATATCAAGAATGAGCAGAGATAGGAAGCAGATGTGCACATGATTATGACACGTCATTCTGCTGATCATGAGAGAAACCCACATGTCTGTATAAATGCTGAAGCCTCCAGATGTTGAAAATGGCCATTGATTCCTAGATGGTTGGCCAGAAGATCATTCCAGACAAACCTCTGTAGTTAGTGCTACATTATCATGTAAAGTTAATCAGCCCACTGAACTGCAGAGGTACTAATAAGGAAAATTTGAACTTTTGCTTGAAATGTTTCACATAATAAATTGTTTGGAATACCCACTCCTCAAAGAGTGCGTTACGTTATCTGGTGTTGAATTTGGATAGTCCAGTGCTTGATGCTTTTAAGCATTGGTATAAAGAGCAGCTCACTGAGCAGTTGTATTTGAGTTTCACTGAAGGGGTAACCAAGTAGAAAATAAAGTTGTTTATTGGTTAGAGTTCAAAGCTCAAAGATTAGATTTTCTAAGAGCTTGATGATTCATACAGATTACTTGAGAACCTTTCAAGAGAGCTCACATAGCACAACATTGGTATTAGGACATCGTGTATCTAATATTAACCAAAAACTGAAAATAATGTTATAGTGAAGAAGGCTCATTGGAGGGTCAGTGGTAAGTTTCTGGAGTTATAATGCTAAAATCTGGGGTTGGGTGGGCAGAGTGCAGACAGACCATTGTGTAGCTTTGCACTAGGAAAGCAACAACAAAAAACAGTGAATAAAGAATCATGCTTGAAATTGAAGCCAGAAACTATACACGTATGCATATATATTTGGAGGTTTTCTGTCACATATAGGCTGTGAAAGAATGCCTAGTGATCCTGTTAAAATGCAGTGGTTAATGACTAACCACACGGCCTATGTCATGTCATAAATATTTTAGGCCAAGTTCTTTAAGATAGCTACATTGCTGGATTTTGACTAAGCATTTCAGTTACTTTTTAAAATGGGTTACCATACGAACTTATCTTAGGTGGGATTGTCCATATAGCCTTGACATAGAGACTATTATATCTGTAGACCATCCATCATTGAAATGGTTTAAGAATTTTTATAATATAAAAGGTATAATTAATTGGTTCTTGAATTACAATATTGCAAAGTACAACTTTATTGTAGAACATTGCCAAACCAAACAGCAGGTAATGCAGATAGATTACCTTATAGATAATAAGAGCTTGTCCATTTGATGAATGTTCAGATCCTGTTCACAGCTAGCTGTAAATGCTACTGAACCATGCAAGTAGTGATGATTTTCTCAAGTGGATGACTCCACAACTAACTCATCAATAGCTTTAGATGGATGAACTGAAGACCACAGATTTAGTTTGGGTGATACTTTCATGTAGTAAGGTGAAACATGATGCATAGCTCATTTGGCACTGGCATCAGTAGTTTTGCATACAGTATGATATTCTGTATCAGCGCTATGAACCATATAAACAAGCTACCTATTATGTGATGAAGTAAGTAGTTCTTAAGTATCTGTGGCACAAGATACTGCAGACTTTGCATACTACATAAACAGGAATACACCAGGTTATTTTTTCCACTGCTGATAGTATGTGAAGGCATTTTCTTTTCCTAGATGCAATCACTGCGAAACATTGATAATACGTATAAACATTATGCTTCTCAGAGTTAAAACCGACCACACAGAGAAAAACTCTATTAGATAGTTGTAGTTTCGTATTTGTAGAAAATAGCTTTGAATATAAATGGCAGTATCAAACAATGAAATACATAATCATAAATTATCAAGATTTCTTGTTGGTAATATTAACTCACTAAGTTGTAATCAATAAACTATTTTGTATAGTTTGAATTTTCTTAAAAATTTAAAACTCCAACTTTTGAAAATAAAGAATATTGTATTAGTTTTGATATAGAATCTTTATTTAATGATATAAGCCTGAAGAAACTCTCGATCTTTGCATTAGTCTGATTTAAAAGAATGAGAGCCTTATTAAAGTTCTCACGGATACATTTTAGGAAATTACCTGACTTATTCACTAAACAATCACATTTGATATTTAATCAATAAATATATGATAAAGAAGATGGGGTAACTATGGGTTCAGGGCTAACTCTCGTGTCAAGTAATTAATTTTATGTCATTAAGAAAAACATTGGTTGAAAGAACGTCCTAATGAGTTTAAACCAATTTACTACAGAACATATATTGATCATACATTCATTACTTTTAAGAAAGGAAGTCGAGTGATAGGATTTTTGAATAATTTGAATTAAATATAATAATAGCCTGCTTATTGTGTAATTTGAATTAAACATAATAACAGCCTGCTTATTGATGAGCATGGGGAGTAGATTACCACTTTTGATGTGAAGTATTTTAAAAGGAAAAATTTACTGGCTGATACTTAATTACAGTAATTTTATTCCAGATTTATATAAGGAGAACTTAATTAAGATTTTAGTTCATGGGACATTTTAAATTTGTTGTAATTTTTCATTTATATCAAAGGAAGTTGAAAATATTAAACTCCATTAGAAAATTTTTGAATAAAAGAAAGGTTTCTACAAATTTGAGTATGATGGTTGACATAAAAGAATATCTATTACCTTATTATACGTAGGTGTCTAATCTTCAAGAAACAATTAAAGACGTTGAATCATAGAGTTTATCCACAAACTCAGTTACAACGTAGTCTCAAATCAGTATGCAGAATTTTTTTTCTTTCGATTTAACCATAAGATTATAGAACTCCAAAGTTGTTTATTTGTACAAAGGTCTTAAATTTATTGCTAGATATGTTGGATCTATAGCGAGAACTTGAAATATTGGAACATAGAGCATTTAACTCTGAGATCGCAACATACTTCAAGTATAAAATTACATCACTATAACAAACACCTTTTATAATTATTGCTAGAGCTAATTATGTGAAACAATTTCATATCAAAGAGAACTTACTAATAAGTAGGTTAAAACTGGTATTAAATGAAGTAACGTTGTCAATTACTGTTGTTGGAGTTTATGTTCACAGGTAATCATTTAGTATTGCAGAGTTCGTTAACAAGATGTATGGTCGTTTATACATTAATTCAAGTTTTACATTGATGTGGGAAGATTAAAGTGATGAACAAATGAGCTGCCTTAATAATATGGTCCAACTCTTCCATCAGACCTGCTTGGAGGTGAATCACGTGCTGTCAAGCATCCTCCCAGAACAGCCCGAACATGTTCAATCAGATTCAGATCTGGTGGATATGTTGCTCAATATACCTTTCTTCTAGAAAGTTGCTAACTAGTTGAGCATTGTGGGAGTGGACGTATTAATCAATTAGTAGAAAGTTCTCAACACCCGCACTTGCATATGGCGAAACTAATTGTCTTAAGACTGCATATTTACGTTGTACGGTATTCATAATGCCATATTGCACCATATAAAGGTAAATCTGGCCATCAATACTGATTTCTGCTCAGGCAATTATTAAAATTACTACAGCACGGTTGTCTTTCATCCACAAAGCTGGGGTTGGATCTGATCACAGCCGTTTACCAAATGAATACATGTCTCAAATCTGACGATATGTACAATACGTGTCATCTGCTATAAACTCCAACTGTGTGAAACCTGTTTCTGACCACTAGTATGATAAATGTCTTTTAGTTTTAGAACTGAAATACTAATTTCATTGGAAAGTTAAGACACGCTATTTGAATTGAGCCCATGTTGTTCAATAGTGGCCGTATCTTGTGCGGTCGTTCAAAATGGTCTATGTTGCCTATATTTCTGGCCAACTATAGTGGTTATCTGAAATGGATTTCAAATCCTGCTTACCACACTTTGTAAGACTTTCAGCAACTCTGCAGTGGCATGTTATGTTTCATTGCCTTCACACATTGCCTTCCACATTCTGAAATTGTCCAAGTGGCTTGTGGAGTACTGGCATATTTCACTATCAACCAGGATCTCTTTACACGGTCTTCTGTTGTTCAAACTGCTAATTGAGAACACACTACATTTCTTTCTCTTTTATATGCCACTAATATATGCATAGCAGATCGCATGGCCAATAATTTGGCATTTATTTTGAATAAAACTTAGATCATACATATCATTGACATTATTTATCAGAGCTAGATTATAGAAAACTCTGATTAACCCTTAATTGTTATGAGCAATGTATAAACCTTCTAGTAATCTTTGTACCTCAGTGGGACAACGATAAGTTTACGGACGTCCAACACTAAATCCGAGGTTCAATTCCCCGCGGTAGACATAGCAGATAGCCCAAAGTGGTTTTACACTAAAGCAAGCAATACTAGTCCCTATATATACACCCCATCAGGGCTAGGAGAGGTGGTCAGTGCTTGTAAGGCCACTGATAAAGTCTTAATTACCGATATAGAGATAATGTACTAGCATTATTCATCCTCTTCATTCACTCACTCAGTAGATACATGGCTCTGCTGCAAGCAACAGAAACTGATAGGAGAGTGTGTATACCTGAGAAAATAGCCAGCTTAAGGAGGGTTGCCTTTTTATTGCAAGCATCAGTCCAGTCAGGATCACGACAGTCTCACAAGCTTACCTTAGAAAGTCCATACGGATTAGAACATCCATAGGTGTCGGAGATATGCTTGAGCTTTAGTATCAAGTGTGTACATTTACTCCTTTAGAGGGAATGACATACAGTTTTTGCCTTTTTATCTTTACTAACCATATGAGACCCCTGACAGATCTTTAGAATTTCCAGTATCCACCAATAGAATGAATGCACTCCCATAAAGAAAGACAAACAACACAGCTTCTGCTGGCTCTGAATAACTAGTATTTTAACATCAACGATGATGACCATATTCCTTTGATAAATAATAAAGAACACTCTAGATGATCAGAAGAGTGCCATTACTGAAACTACTTGCAATGAAAACTTGAACCTACAGTTTGAAAACTGTGATTTTGATTGAATGACAAAGTTATCGCATACACACACCTATATATGTGTGTGTTACATTTTATGTTAAATCCGTGTCATGCCTCGTACTTTCCATCTTCGGATTCATGTGGCAAATGGTGACAAATTCTCATAGTCTATCACAGGCTAACCCCAGCTAATAGCTGGTATCCATCATACAACTTGATAAAATGTCTTGCTCAAGAACATAACGACACTACGCGAGTTACTCTCGAACTACAACCACCCGAGTACGAGTCCAAAACGCGAAACCACTAAGCCATGCTGCCCTTATATATCATAACTACAGTAGTACTTATAGTAGGAATAGGGCGGATACACAATACATGCAGTACACATTACTTACTGATATACACCTTTAACAAACAAATAATAAATCTTCAAAAGTATTTGAGAGACACCCT
This sequence comes from Limulus polyphemus, assembly GCF_000517525.1. NCBI lineage: Eukaryota > Metazoa > Arthropoda > Merostomata > Xiphosura > Limulidae > Limulus > Limulus polyphemus. Next base: position 40,781 of record NW_013665974.1, on the reverse strand, counting down.
TACAAACCATATATAAAATTACAAGTCACAGAATCACTTGAGAAAGTCATCAGAGTAGATACAAAAAATTCACAAACCACTAATTTCTCAACCTCACTGACTGATTAACATTGTTGAATGCTTCTAGCTGTGTAAGAAATAGAATTACCATAGTTATAAGTGCACCAAATAGAAAAATAACAGAGAGATCACGTGCTAATGCTAGCGTGAAGTAGTTAATTAAACTAATTAACTAATTTATCAACCATTAGTATATACATACAACCACAACTCACGCTACATCACCTAAATGACATTGCACACGGGTACAGCTCCAAATGTGTACACACACCATAAGTGAAGATAATACACCTACCCACACATACACCATTATTTGCACATACCATAATATTAATGTGCACACCCACCTGACCACTATTTGTACATTTGTTACTATGTTCAACTTGTAATCAAGTTTATAATTACAATTGAAACAATGTATATTATCACAGCTACTGCATATCAGCTATTGGACACTATTAAATGTGGACTGAAGTGGTTTGGTTTATTACAACTCCTGTTTAAAATCACCATATAATTTTTGTGGTCGTCATCTAAAAGACCTTGGAAGTTTCAACATGGTCAAAACTAAGAAGAATAAGATAATTATTTCTGATGAAACAGTGCAAAACAAGAGTAAGTTATTGTATTTTGTTGCAACAAAGAGTTTAAAGTATCGCAAGAGAAAGTCGTCAAAGAAAAATTATTCATACAGAAGAATAGTGTTAGTCGTATAAAATTTTAACACCAAATCGATTGAAAACATCTCCAGAAATAATGCAAAAATACAGGATATAAAGGAAATTAAAATCAGCAATAGAACCCTTCGAAGGCGATTGCAATAAAAGTACTTAAATGGAAAAACTGATATCAATAAAAGCCTAATTGAATGTTCCACGTGTGAAAATGGTCTAACAATTAAACTTCGCAAGGGTTACTAAAATTAAAAAAAAAATGAGACAATTTGCTGTGGACTGACGAAACAAGGACTAAGTTTTCAAAAAAAATGTTTTTGTGTGAAGATGTCATCATGGGAAAATGTAAGCAATAATGTGTAAGACAAACAGTTACACATGGTATTGAGTCTATAAGCATGTTTTTCTGCAGCATGAGTGGGGGATATTGTCAAATTTGATTTGAGTAGCGTTGACTTTGAATATAAGTAGACTAATAATCTGAACACCTACAGCCCTACAGAATAAAAGGTATTTGGAAAAGAACAAAAGAGATGGTAATATAAAGGTTATGAAAGAAACTGTTTAAAGCTCCAATGCTAATCCAATTGAAAATTTGTGAAAGGAGTTGAAAAGTAATTTGGCAAAAGTGAAGCCAGCTAATCCATGGCATCTTTGGGAGGTTATATAGCAAAAACAAATGAAATACCGGATGATAGCCTCAAAACATCTAGCAGCATCCATGTTTAATCGATATTGTAATACAGTTGAGGCTAGAGAAGAACTTACTAAATATTGATTATTAAATTGTTTATGCTTAAAAAACGATTTTTATTAAGTTTGATATCATAATATTGAAAATATATATAAAACATGAAAACCTAAATAACACCGCTCTTTTACAAATATTCTTGAAAAATTGATTTTGATATTTTGATTTATACGCAAAATCAACAGATGTAAAACCGAAGTCTGCAACTACTTTATAACAAAATGTGTGATAAAGTCAAGGTTAAAACTTTATTCAATGGTAAGCTAGCATTTTCAACAGACGTCTAGATTTGTTGACAGATAGTATTATTGAAGGAACTATAATTTTATATTTTTTGTTTGTTCGTTGAATTTCTCGCAAAACTACTAGAGCTATCTGCGCTAACTGTCTGTCTCTAATTTTTGAAGTGATAAAACTAGAGGGAAGGCAGTCAGTAAACACCACCCATCGCCAACTCTTGTTAAATCGAATAGTGGGATTTGACTGACACTCTTATAACGCATTCATGGCCCTTAAAAGCGAATCGCAATTCGGAGGGGTACCAGAACGCGAACCACGGATTCTGAACTGTACAACCAGGCACGTTAACTATTGGGCCACGCCCGGTCCCACTTTATCATCTTAGGATGCACTTTTGTATTGGTTTCTACTGAAGTCTGCCAGAAAGTGCGTATTTCATCACCGAGCGACATGCTTAGCACTTATATTTGATTTACCGCGAATTCCTACCCATTCAACCATGCAGTACTACCACGTAGCTTATATCTGTTTGATATTCGGATTATAGTGAAATCGTTAGAAAATGGTCTGCTTAATGAAATGTACATTTGAAAACTTTCGTGTACGTGCAGTGAAAAATTTGACAGATGATATGTGATCTAAGATTTACCTTACTTTCTTCTCCAGACGTTTGTTACAATGAAAATTATGGTGTCAAACAGTAGTGCGTAATATTGGCCATCGACAATGGAGAAAATAGTTTTAAGGGATTATTGAGAGTGATTACGCTTCAGTAAGTCTAGACAGACATAGCATATCATTATTAAAAGCATTTGAAATAGATATTGATGTCTGATTGTTCGACGAAGTTTTCACTCTTTGCCCATCTGAGGCATGATAAGTTTATCACAGCTTAAGATGCAGTTGTGCTGTTAGTTGGTTGTTCGGCTTTAATTTTAAGTTTCGAATTAGGAGTGCTTCCTTTTTCCTTAATGTCCATTCATCTATTGCTGAATCTATTATTTTGAAGTATTTGATGTTAGGTTTCTCGCTACAGTCTTTGCTAAGATGGCTGTAAATTCCAGAGTTGTTGGAAGGGCTGTTTTGCGCATGCTCCTTATCGTTATTAGCAATAATTTGAAGTCATTAATTTTCCTTTTCACATACTCTTGATTTTCACCGATAACTTTATGTAACCGTTCACCTGAATTAGCTGTAACCTTGATATATAACCGAAAAAAGTTTAAGATTTATCTAACATGACCTTTTTTTCTCAACTTTTCTTAAAAAAACAACAACAAAGGTTGGTTTAACACAGCAGCTATTAGTAATAAATCATCGTCAATATATATTTCATACACCACTGATGAAATTATACTTGTTTAAAATATATATTTATTATTCTTTCATTTTTATAGATGGAGTTGGGACAAAACCAACGATGTATACTAAAGATATTTCGGAGCTCCGGAATTGGTATCCATCAACTCGACTAAATACTAACTGAGTTAATAAGTTATCTCAGATCTTCAAAAGATGTATCTTATATTTAATCGACTTGTGTATTTAAATTAATGTAAGCTAATCGTGATGAACTTTCCTGTTGTTGGTTGCTATGTTTACAATTTGCTATTTCTTACTAGTGCATCTCATATTATGATCCTTTTTAAAAACAAAACATGGAAATCAATATATTAATATTAGGACGACACTTGTGTAAATTTTAGATAACACATATGTTTAAAAACAAACAAACAACATTTAATAATATACGTTTAGTAATTAACATTTAAAAATGAGACTGTTCCCAATCTCAAACTACAAGAAGAAGTTTTACTTAATTTACTATAGAAAGATAACATATTGTGGGTCTAAGAACAGCGTCCTAAACTTCGTACTTTAGTTATTTTCCTAAATCAAATATGTAACCGTAGAAAGATGTTTTAATCCTGATATTGTTGATAGAGTCATGACGAAATTAAAAAAAGGGATAAAATATTACGCTAAAACACTTACTTGAGAAAGAAGTGCTTGTATTACCATTTGTACCTGGTTTATCATGTCTAATAAAGCAACAAATTAGAAAATAACAACAAGCTATCCTTCCGATACACGAACTGATCAACAAGATTAGCCAGATTCTTAATATAACTAAAGATAAAACTGATTGGAAAATGCTGGTATATACAAAATAACATGTTAAAGTGAGAATATTTATATAGGACAAACTAGAAAAAAAATTAAATTCAGAATGAATTAACATAAAAGAAATGTTGAGCACAGTAATACCAAGATCTAGCATTTAGTTGAGTATACTAATGAAACTAAATCCCTGATTCAATGGGAAAATCTTATTTTGCACAACTCGTGAGCATCAGTGGTAACAATATCTGTGAATCTATTGAAATAATAAAATGTAATAACAATAATTTTAAAGTATTAAATAAGGGTGAAGACTCAGAGGGAAATGTTGTTAATAGATGGCGTGAAATTTTTAAATTAAATTTATATGTATATTTGATCCATATGTGTTTTTTCGAGAAAAAACATGAATAGGTTTTAACTCTTGCAAAATATTACTCTTCTTATGACAATGATGCAGTACGACGTCGAAACATGTAGAGTGTATGAGACTTTCTAGTATTAGTACTTTATCTATATACAATAAATCATTAAGTACATTTTTTTTGTATTTCGAGACTGAGAAGAGTATAAGTTTTAGATATTTATTGTGTATCATTAAGCGTTAGTTTGTTCTTTAAACATCTGTGTTATCTGCCATTAATATACGTTCATCACTGAATTATTCATTTAGGACAACATGATTTTATTTTGGAAATATATTCTAGTCATATAATAACTATCATGATAGCTGTGAAGCTATATTAAAAGTATGTTATAATTTTAGATTAATGGTGAAAATATGAAATAGACAGTGAAAACCTATACTAACCAAAAATCAAATTATCCATACTTTATCATACTTTACCCAGTGCTTTATATTTACCGATCTCTCCGGATCTAAGATCCGTATCTTGTTTTTTTTTTCTTTTATAAATATGAAACGTTTCAGTTAATTTTAAGGCTGCTCCAGTTGCATTATTAAACTATAGCTGGCCTACAGGCCCTTCCCGAATAGTAGACTCAGTAACATTTAAATCGCTATTTCCCAAAACTCGAAATCCCACACCACACACACAAACACACACACATGCCAAGAAGAATCTACCACCTATTTTTTCTATATATTCAGCTTTAACTTTATCTATGATACAGTATTGTTTTAACTTTTTTGTTTCATAAGCAAATCTAAACATTAGAAACAAGTGCTTAATAGTTCTTGTTTTTAGTTCTTATAATTATACACTTTGTTAAAACAAAACATTATTGATTTTAAGCTAATATTGTTTGGTTTTAAACCTTAGAACAATTTGTCACCTGGCACAATGTTACAAATAAGATAACGTTTCTATCACTCAACAAAATGTTCCAATTGGCCAAACGTTGATATTTATATATATATATTGTATATTATATATTAGGTTACAGTTTGGCTACTTGTTTGAATTACACCACGATTTTCAGGACATACTCTTATTATTTTGTTTGTTACTGAGCAAGATATTTTTATTCAATATACATAAGCTGAGATGTAGATGTGTTATAGGAAATCGATACTACATTCACATAAATAGATTAGGTTTTGTTTACGTTAAGCTTACTTTATGCTTTTCAGCACAATTCACGTTTTTGTGGTGTACCTAAAATCTGATCGATTACTTTTAGTAGCTGTATGATATTTTCACTTTCTACATGTGAATAAGGTAGTTATGAAAATGACAGTAAGTGTACGAACTGTTCTGGAAACATATATGTTCAAATAAAGCATATTATAAAATCAGGTTGATTGCATTGTGTCAGGTTTTTATATATATATATTTATGGATGTATGTGTGGGCAGGATTCTTTACAGTAGGTGTCTGTGACTTGCTGGTGATAAATTTAAACAATAAACGGACAACACACAATCTAATTGTTTTAAAATAATATATTCAAATAAGTCAAACGTACATACAAATGTTCGTTACTCAGTTGTATCCAGAGCTTTAGCTAATCGTTTCTTTTCGTCAAGAGTCCACACAGGCTGGTTTAGTTACTTTAGAACCCAAATGACAAAACGAATTATTATTCTCTACTCTGATATCACAATACAATCTGTGATAAATTCACTAATGTTACCATGTGGGTTACCACAATTATACTCAGAGCTTTAAATAATTATCTTTTATATCAAACATCCACACAGTCTGGTTCGGTTATTTTAGAACTCAGTTGACAAGACGAGTTATTCTCCTCTACTCTGTTATTACAATATAATCTGCGATTATTACACTTTAAAAGTCGCCATTATACACTGCTGCTTGTCGGTGACAGACTTGTACTAATTTGCAATGTGTCCCAATTTATAACAAGCATAGCTTCTCATATCCTTTTTGTCTGTTAAGTGCATATTACCTTCGGTAGTATCTTGTTTCTGGTCAGCCACCACTGATTTCGACTTTAACTGGTTATTCTTTGACTTATCAGTTATACTCCCTCCATGGACTTTCATATACCGTGCTGCCAGCTTGATTGTCTCGTCCACGTATTTTGGTGCCCTCTCTTTTAGGAGCAGTGACATGTCAGTTGAGCATGTGATCATGAACTGTACACATGTTAGTAAATCTGCCAGTCCTTCAAAACTATTTTTATGCTTGGCCATATCAGTCCATCTTGTGAAGTATCGCCATAGAAGTGTTATAAACTGAAATACAGTTTCTGCAGTGTCAGGTTTGTCTTCTTTGAATTTTATGCAAAATTTTCCTCTATTTTTTGTCAGTCCTTGAATAGTAAACAGGTACCAGAGGAAAGACCCATTAGTCTTACATCAGTTGTGGGAAAATGTTTGGAAAGTCTGATAAAAGATGCTTTGCAAAGTCATTTAACAAACTTTAGAATTTTATTGATAGTCAACATGGTTTCACTAAGTTACTTTAACGTTTAATAACTGTAAAATAAATTTATTTGCTCAATTTATTAGAAACTTTATTGACAATGCACTAATTTTGATAAGAGACACAACGATGCATAGATTATTTTAACAGGCCTCTCACGAGCCAATGGGGGACATTTTTGTTTAGAAAAAACACATTGCCCAATCCGGTTTTTCTTAATTTGAACTGAAGTTTTTTGGACATGTTTATTGGCTAAAAAAAGAAGTAATTTCCCGCATTTTTTTTAGCGTTGGGGCTGCGAAAAGTGATTTGAAATGGTGAGGTGACTGAAATTCGTCAGTGCATCACGAGCTTAACGGCCAAGCGCAAGAAGCATGAAAGTCTCCAAATGACACACAGAGATATTCAGGAACCGTTTAGAACAACCTAGGTAGATATTGTACAGCAAGCCGAGTACAATATTATGCATGTAGCTGCTTTTAAAGTGTTCCTGTCTGCTCATCTTACTACTGACTATCATGATGCTTCGACCTTCCTGACCGAATCGCAGATGAAATCGTTCGTATCTCAGTTGAAAGCTAAACATAAAAGGGGATAGCAGAAGCATAAAAGGTTGGCATTTGGTTAATTAATGATGCTGAGAATGTGGCTATATTCATAATTCTGAATTTACTCCTAGCGGGTAGACCTTAGTACTAGCTAGTATGGAGACTTGAAGATGTTGTATTTCACTTAAAAATTTATCATTTAATAAACGAAACTTGTCTCGAAAAGATACACCCAAAACCACCCTCCCTGGGAGTTTCTGGATTGAACTTACTTTTAATATTCAACAAACTGTAGTGTAAAACACTCACTGGCTCCTGAGGGTCGTGTTAAAATATATATCTAGTCGCTGATATTCACAAGATATTTATACAAATGAGGTTAAAACCGTATTATCGTGGTACACAGATTCATTTACAAAATTATAGAGAGCGTTGCATTGTGTTGGTTCTGACCATAAGCACATAAGACAAATGATAAAGGTATAAGGTTAAAGTAATTGTATTTTTCATGTAATCGCTTGGGTATCATTTATTTTCTGCAACTCCAATGTTAGTGCTGGAAGTTGCTAAACTTATTTTTCTTCTTTGTCGTCCAAACTGACTTAAACTGTCTTGCAATAAAATTATAGGGGTTTGGTTTGAATTTCGAGGAGCTTCACGATGGCTATCTGTGTTAATTTTCCCTAATTTAGCAGTGATAGACTAGAGAGAATGCAGCTACTCAACACCACCCACCGCCAACTTTGGGGCTACTCTTTTACCAACGAATAGTGGGAAGGACCTTTACATTAAAAACTTTAATTAAAATAAAGTTTAAGAACAACGTTTCGACCTTCTTATACTTTATTTTAATTAAAGTTTTTAATACCAATATCAGCCGTCTCTGCCATACATTTTTACTTCAAGTGGATTTCTCGTCATCATCAATGACCGTTACATTATAACGCTCCCACAACTGTAAGGATGGGCATGCTCGGTGACGTGGATTAGAACCTGCAACCCTCAGATTGTAACTTGACCACATTAACCACCAGGCCTTAAAATTATAGGGGCCGGGAATGTGTACATTATCGACAGCTGCTGTCAGAAGCGGTTTCTCTTGGATGTCTTTTTCTATAAAGTAAAGATATGTTTCATTATAAGCTTGCTATACTTCTGATTGATGGCAAGCAAGTAAGCAAAATGAGTAGCCTGAATAAACTATCCTTTCTCAGAGCTGTTAAATAGCACGAAACTTGATATCTTTCTGAATTCAATAAAACATAATTATGATCCAAGTACTAATAAAATCAGAAGTTTCTCCATTTCCCACAATGACACTTATTCCACTCACGTATCTGTCTATATACAGTAGTAAAACTGGTCAAAAGTAAGTTTCGAGATTAGTTATTCAAGATAAATTAATTAGGACTAAACGAGCTATTCGGTTTCTATTGCTTTCTGGTGACTCAGTGGTAAGCCTGAGGGTTTCGATACTCGCGGGGAGCACAGCACAGATAGACCAATGTGCAGCTTTGTGCTTAAACAAACAAACGAGGTAGCTAACATGTTATATTGTGATCAGAAAAATAAAGGTAAAACAGAAAACGTAATTCAATGTTTTGGAAGAATAAGCTTACATTTGCTACAGCTTATTTAGACGCAAAATGACACATTTTAAAATAATATTCTCTATATATTACGAAAAAGATATACAAGGAATTTAGATGTCTTACATAAGTACACATTTGTTACAAGCCCTAGCAATGTTATATCTAATCCCACACGCCAGAATGTATGATAAAGTTGCTTGAGTTTACAAGGAAAGACATCTTAGAAAAGGGAAAGAAAGAAAAAGTAGAGTGGCATTCAGTAGAGAGCATATCTCCGTCACGCAGCGTTGATCAAATTCGGTTTATTTGTAATTAAGCACAAAGCTACACAATGGGCTATCTGTGTTCTGCCCACCACGGGTATCGAAACCCGGATCCTAGCGTTGTCAGTCCGCAGACATACCGCTGTGCCACTGGGGGGCATCAAATTCGGCTCTCAAAAAATACGAAAATGTGTCCATATGTCCGTCGTTATCAACGGAAACGGACCATTTTTGCATTTTTTGGTAGGACATTGAGGAATAATATTCTACATATGTCCACCAAGTTTAATCAAAATCCGATCAATTTTGACTGAGTTATAGAGTAAAAATAGTGTGAAAAATCGGTCCCCATCCTTGACCATCCAAAAACTAATTACTTCTAAGTTGGATCATAGTCCAAATCCATTCAGCCGTTTTTGAGAAACCTTACTGACAAACACACACCCAGGGGTGAAAACATAAAATCTGTCCACCTTCGATGGCGGAGGTAATGATCAAATATATTATATATATATGGGAATTTAACTCAAAGGTTTGTGGAATTAAAATATGAATATAAATTGTAACTCTTTTTGTGATATTTTTGTCTTTGTGTTTTAAAATTTCGTGTAAAGCTAGACAAAGGCTAACTGGGCATATAATGCATCAAGTCAACAGTACCAGCCATCTTTTGAAATATATATATGCACAGTGATGTTCAATATAAAATAAAATAAAAACTTAACTTTATTGTAAATAGAAATCCATTTCTGAACATTTCGTTTTATTAATAGATCAGTTATACATTCTTAGAAACGTGTTACATGTGCGGCCTAGTTGTTTGCATGCTTATACTGTGAATCCGAAAATTCATGGTTCACGGCCAATTACCACAAAATCGTGCTTTCCATTTTGAGGCCGTAAGTGCACTTTAAGAGTAACAGTCAAATTCCACTATTCGGTCAGACAATAGAAGCTGAAGAGTTGTAGGAAGTATTGACTAGCTGCCTTACCTCTAGTCTATTAGTTCAAAATTAGGGATAGTCCTTTTTGTTGTTTGGCAAGAATTCTGAATCATAGAAACCGATGCCAGTATAGCGAACTTGATACTGTTAAGTAAACGTAATACATAAACTTGCTTTTAGTCTTTTCAAATATATCTGCACAGCTACGTTCAACAAAAAAATAAATAATTAGATAATATATGTCTCTTATTAAGAAAAAAATCAAATATTAAATGTTTTTCTTATATTGCGTCGATCCTACGAAACCCAGAGTAGTTTCCAATAGCATTCATTTCCATCTAATCGAAACAACTCAAGTGAATACTAATAAAGCCATAGTTTTAGCTTTATTTATTTTTTTAACCATTCCAGAGTTTAGACATGGTAAGGTTTTAAAGAAATATTGTACTGTTGGGCAGCGTTTCCTCATAATCGTTTTCTTTAAAAACGTTTTTTGTGATAATTAATGCCAGTTCTATTACATTTACATTAAACATCTACATGGACAGTGTAGAAGACCAATGTAAATGTGAAAAATTCTAAGATGTTACTATGTAGACAATGCCCCATCCCAATCTAATATAGAACTAGGTTTCACTTTCATTTAATTTTGAACTAGTTAGTTCATTGGATTAATAACACAAAACAGTTTCAAATGAGTTACTGAAAGCTAATTTATTAATATCCTATTGTGTATGTGTTTCATTTCCTTTAAAAAGATGCTCGTCACACATTTAGTATAAACAGTTTTCATATAATTAGTTTTGGAATGCGGCAATTTTGTTCTTGAACTAGTTAAACATTGTCGAAGATCATTTTTTTGTTTTAGTGTTTCTAAGCTTTTCCTCAGAAGGTGTCCGTGGAGAATTGCTAATTATTCCAATGGATTCTCCATTAATATCAGTTGTGTATAGGCTTAGAAATACCTGGATCCTCGCTATTTTTACTTATAGGATGACCATGTCACGCAGATGACAAATGCACTTTGGGAAGTTGACTCTATTTGATGTTTATATAATTGTCAGTTCTCTCAGTCCCAGACTTCACTCACCTGATGCAAACCTTTCAACAGTTAGAAAGTAGCGCTGTCTGCAATTTGTACACACTTGGATTGAGTTATGTTTTTCTGTCTTTCATGTGTGATAAATATATAAGCTGTATTTTGTAACGCTCAGAACTTGTGTCCAGTATATTTTCTTTAACTTAGTCAAGCTAGGAATTCAGATTAACTCTGCAATACTTATACTGGCGAATCTCCAGTTAGGGTTGTTAATATTAATAAATGAAGGTGATCATCATAATTAAGAACACCACAATATCTGTGAGAAATTTTCAAGCACAATGCCATATAGGTTGAGATCGTTTCATTTTTATCAGTTTAGGGGTGTAATTCTTTGATTATAACGTTTCTTTAGCTCTTCTCCTACACGTGTCTTGTGTTGTTGTATTTTATTTAAACTTTTAACGTCTTATAAGATGTCTTATACTTGAAATTTCCTACGTTTCTAATCATGCGATGTTTTTTAAGTATCTTTTACTGTTTTGTTTCTTGATCAAACATAAATTAACTGACAGTTATTTCATTGAATTTGATATATTGATCCATTAGCGTATTGGCTGTTGTCGTAAGAGTAATATAGTAAACATTCTATGATTCGGAGTTAGTACATTTATTCTCAGTTACTCATATAAAATTAAATTTGCTTGTCTGTTTGTTGTTAAGCACAAAGCTACTAAATAGTATCTGTACTTTGCCCAATACGGGCATCGAAACCCGATTTTTTAGCATTTTAAGCCCTCAGACTTAACACTGAACTACCTGGGAGCGTGGATTTTTATGTTATTTTCAAATTGAATTTCCGGGGCTTCTCATACCACTCAGTTTATACAATAGATCTTGCTCCATGTATATTATATAAGTAGCTAAGAAACCAACGCGAGAATAAGTCTGGTTGAAATGGTAACTGTTTTGAAAAAATATAACTTAGCAATTTTTACGTTGGGTTTAAGAACATGTCAAGCAGCAAAGTATAGAACTTTCAAATTGTTTTATTAAAGAAACAAGCATATTTTATTTCCCAAAGTAAGTTAAAGTAAGTTGTCTAAAAATTACATTTCTAGTTCATACCTTTAGCGTTTGCACTTATACCCATCTCACGATATAACAAGTCCGTTGAAAGTGACCATTGAATAGTTTTGCCGACCCATTGCCAGATATATCGTCACTTCTCATTGTACCAGCTAATTGCGTGTGCGATAATATTTAATATTTCAGTACATCTTAAACAATTCATGAAATAAATTTATTTTATTTTCCTAAATATGCTTTGATATCGCATTAATTTATACATTATCTAATTGCTTTGTCTCTTTTATTTCAAGGTTTACACTGTAATTTGCCTGGTTACATCGTGCTAGGAAATACCTTAATTTTCGTTCACTTTCTTATCTTGTTCACAGCCAAATTCAATGGATGTTCGAAGTTACAAGGAAGAATTTGATTTATGACTCCTTAAGTGACCATAAAAGATAGCAACTATCGTTTCAGTTTATTGTTAACATATCTTATTCAGTTTAAACATTCAATCGGTGTCTCTAAACGGCAGATGACCAGTATTTCCAATAGTTTTTGTGGCATACATTAACGAATATAATATACACTACCAACTACCAACTACTACAAAAGAAGCTAGAACAATGACAACTTGAGGCAGTTGCTGAATTCCTGAATTGTATGACTTTTCAACTGTTCGATCATTCAAATTCTGGATAGGACGAAAGTTGTTAACTAAGTCATCTAGGCTTTCATTTCGAAATTCTTTTATCTGAAACATGAAGAATATGTTAAAACAAATATTATCAATCAAGTTTTCACAGTCTTTTAATCTTATAGTTTGTATGATTCTTGATAAATGCAAAAATATGAAACCATTATACCTCAAACAAAATTCCGAAACTGAAACCAATCATCTGACCATTATAGTACAATCCCGTATGTATTAAAGTGTTGTTCATGCAATTTTTCGTGTTCTTTTGAATTGGTGTTGAACACATTTTGCATGCAATAACTAGCTTAGATTAAATTTTCTGTTTGGTAAAGATTCCCCTTTTAATCATTATCTACTGTGTGTCACGATGTGACACGTGCATTACTAAAAAACTCTATTGTAGCTGCATAACCTTACTCATTAGTTAGGTTACATTAGCTTTTGCTAATTACTTTAGTTGTCATAGTTACCATTGATGATATTACCTTTTCGATATTTTATTATTAAGCCTTTTCGAATCTCACTGAGTTTATTTTTCGGATATTACTGACGTATGGACTTTATTCATTATTTTCCATTGTCCGTTTCATGTGTTTTGTTAAGTGACAGAGGTTAAAATTGGATTGATTGTCTTTAGTATATTATTTATCTTTTTCATTACATTTAACGTGATTGTATTTTAATTAGTTTTGTACTAGCCACGATGAAGCCGCAATGAAGAATTGCAGGATTAAATTTTTTTTTTTTTTTGTCTGGAGAGTAAGAGTCGTTTTTTCTAACTTTATTGCCAAAATAATCATAGCATCAATCTTCTAGCCTTTCATTCTATGATTCAGGTATTCATATATATTTTAATTTATCATTATAAAATATTTTGTATCTTCATAAACATTAATTTTTGCTGTACTGTATTAATATCTGACTCCTATAGCAGTAACATGTGCCATATTACTTCATCTTAGATGTCAGGCTATTCTCAAGTTTTCATTGTTCACAAGACATTGTGTAAAGTTGTGTTTATACTGATATTTAGTTCTTCAACAAACATACCTTGCCTTCACTCATAAGTTCTTAGAATGAAATTTACTCTAGTATATGGAACAAATAGCTAGTATTTTTAATTATCATATTTTTAATATAAAGATTATTTTGTATTGTAAGCTGGTCGAACCTCGTGAGATATTATTGGGTTTGCGGTCAGAAACATCGCTAACGGTGCAGGGTACCCAACTGTTTAAGCAATACATTGTAATCTTTATGAATAAGAACGTAAACATAGTATATTTAATCAGCTACTCATTATCATTCATTATCGGGTTGATTTTTAGTATTGGTTCAAGTAGGTAGCTTGATCTGATCGGAATTTAGTAATAGTTACTCACTGATATTGGCTAAAAACTTAGTCAAAAACTAATACATTAAATGGGGAGTTTAGTAGCTATCCTCTAGTTTTTCTGTGAAGATAATAATAACAAGATTGTTAAAAATTGTTAACTAAAAAAAGAGGAAATAAGGATTTTCAAAAAATATACAGAAACAAGATCGGTAGCTTAAAGTGAAAATGCAATTGCAAAAAGGATGGCTACTCTATCTGTAGTATTTATAAAATTCGCAATCACGCAGTGTTGGCTATAGTTCGACACTTACCATCAGCCATCACCGTAATTGCCGATTCGATGCTCGAAACTGAGCTTAATGCTGTCTTTTAAACTATGGCTTAAGGATTTCTGTTCTGGGAGACAGCCTAGACGCCTGTGTAACATGAGTAACATGACAGAAATTGATCATGCAGTGGTAAAAGAAACTGTGATCCTGTCAGCAGCGTTATGTCCAAATAGGCAGAAACCCTATATATAATCAAATGATAAGTGACGTCAATACAGTTGCAACAATAAGTTAATAATCGCTATGGTGCATGTGTCATGCCTATCATATAAACATTAAATTACATTCACCACCTGCACTCAGCTATATATGTATGCATGTAATAGATTATGAAGCTCCATATAAACCATAGACTACATTAAAACTATTTAGTGTCAACGGTTATATAGCCGCTGTTATTTGTTAGGTAGTCAAATAAACTTAAAACTACCCTACACAATACGCATTTAGTCATATTGTTCAGGTTTATTACAATACTCACAGCCATTTTTTGCTGTTGGCTGGCGAAACAATATTAAATAATAATAAAAAATAACATATTGGCGAACCCTATTATGAACCATTACCGTGGTTCATGATAATAAGAAAGACAAAAACAACAAACCTGTTCAATCCCAATGGTCACTGGATTCGCAAACACTGTCCATATGACAGTTTCATTGCAAGGAGGTGTGGTTAAAGAACCCTGGTATCTGTAGTATAAGGAATCTTTTGGAAGCAAAGCCTGCAGAGTAAGATCACTTGACGAGATATCATACGAGTCGTTTCCATAAACAAATTTCAAATTTTGAGAGAAAGCTGAGAAGGCGTTGTTGTCGTTGGCGTCAATCTTTGTTAACATGGAGAAATGTTTAAGTAAAATAGTTTAATAACATGATTTAATATAGATTTATTGATAAAGATGTACTTGAAAATACTATTAACACGTAAATAACAAAGACTGATAGTTTAATACTATAAATTATTTAAAGTAATTAGCAATATGGATGGTTGTTTTTATTAGCGACAAAACTACGCGATGGGCTATCTGTGATGTGCCTATTATGGGTATCGAAACCCGATTTTTAGCGTCGTAGGCCTGCAGACTTACTGCTGAGCCACTGAAGGACTTGAAAAGATTTTTTCGCTGTAGATACAACATAGCCAAACAAAAGACATAGAATCAGGAATGTATGTTTTTCATTTTAGGTATTCTGAAAACCATTTGTAATAGAAGACTATAGATCGCTAGAAGTAGGGTTCTCAACTTTATGGAAATGTCAGCTGTGTCCTTATTGGTCTTTCTGTCTATAACATAACTTAATGGATAATCTACAACGGGCTATGATTACTTAATGGAAAACAAGATTAAAATCAATTAGTTACGACAGGTTAAACTTAAAGTTCAAGTACTACTATGAGAACAATAAACATAAAGTATGTGTGTCATCATGAGAGCACTTAGGTCGAGAATATAAGTAGAATGTCAAGGAATCGATTTTGTGTTTAAACATTTCAGGTGCTTTTAAATCTTAACGTGAAATAAATGTCTGAATATCAAAAGTATAATCTATTTTTAATCCAAGAAAATGTTATCATCATAGAACAAAATAACCCTGTAATTTGTCCACATAAAAATAACACACGTGCAGTAATCTTACCGTGCTATTCCAGCGTATAAAATACCTAAAATTGTTACATGACCCCACTGATGTCATATACATTGGTAAGATTTGATTTATTTTTTTATACTTAAAATATATTTTCACACAAATATTAATTGTTATGTTAATTTCAAATCAAAGTAACATCTCGTATAGGAATTAAATCTAAATATTACATTTATCAATACACATTTACAATTACGTCTAATGTTATTATTATTTTGTGTTTAAAGCTACGTTTTTAGAAGCCGACTGTGTGTTACTACAACTATACAAGTTTAGCCCAGATGAAGAGTTCTAGTATTGTATAACAATGGCAGGAAGAAGATACATCTGAACATTACTTCAGCGCATGTCTAATATGAAATGTACAATTAACTAAATAAGAGGTATGTCGAAATAATAATAAAACAAACATTTGAACTAAAACATGAATTTCTATCAAACATTAGGCTTAAAGAATTTCGTTGCTTCACTAGCTTCAGTTTTTTTTTCACTACAACAGTGAGTATTTTGGACAATCAAAGAAACTACATAGTGGGATGTGAATACGAAAGTACTTCAGGTCGTGAGAAATCTTTATTAAACAAAATACAACTATGTTCAGTAAAATCAATGATAGTAATTGTAAGTTTGAGGAATAAAACAACAATTAACTGCATATATAGAATGTACTCGCTAAGCCTTACCTTAATGAAAACAGCAAGAACAGCCAGGCCATCTTCGTAGTTATGAGCTTCATCTTTTTCATATTTTGAATTATAGTGGACAAGGTGCATCTGTGCAAAATAATAAAAAAACCTTTTTGTACTGTTAACAATATTCTTTTTTCAAACAGGCAAAAAAAAATTAGGTTTAAAATTCTCATATGTAACTTATCTGAATAAATCATTATATCACGTAAATTCAAGATCTCAACAAATATCGCTAACATAATATTGTTTAGATACCTCTTCTAAGTCTCGCAACAGTTCCGGTCATGTGACTTCTTTGTTCAATACTGTATATATATATATATATCCGTGTCAGTGTAAATTACTTGTACCTGACGATGACAAAACCTTTTCGAAACGTTGTACATTTGCTGTTATGTTAAACTTATATTAAAGTTTTCTTCATTACCCATTCAAGCCGTCTCCAACCATTATTAGTCTTAAAGTGGGTTCCTCGTCATCGAAATATTGTTTTGTGAGGTTACGAGATGAAATTCGTTTGTTTAATATTTTGATTGAAATTTGTAGTGTGTGAAACCCACTAGGTCCACCTTTCCGATTTAATTCTTGTTCATCAAAATTTCAAAACCATCTTACACCTACATACACAAGCGCACATGTTAGTATAATGTATAGAGTGTAAGTAACTGGCTTTTAGATTTCACTATTCTTATTTTTGTGCTAGTCCCACATTGCCATTCCTTTGGTATTTCTAGACCTTCTTATAGATGATATCTCTTCTACAATTCACTTACTCATGTATCGGAGAATTTGTTTTTGTGAAGTTCTCTGTATTTTTGACAAGTTTAGATATCCAGACATCCATAATTGTTGCCACTATTACCTATAGATAGGAGGTTCGCAGTTTGAGTGTGTAAGATAGCAAATTTTATGATTATGGTTGTGTTTATCGTTCGTTTATTATTTCCTTCTATCGTTTAGTTTATCTGTGAATTTTTAGTTGCATTAAATACTAACTCACCTTCTAGCTAATTATTTGTATTTGGAGTAAATATGTATGTATGATGAAACTGACACCAGCTTCTCTATCGGTGACGTACAGATACTGTTAATGTAGCAGAAGATTATGCAAATTTATGATCATATGAGGTTGTATTCTCGTGCCTACTCAGGAAATAAATACCTTGCCAGAAGCTTCACTAGGAGAGAGAGTCACGAGATAGTGAATTATTGCTGTTTATTACTCGATATTGTTATTAATATTGAAGGGTATTTTTGAAATATTGTGTTTGCTGCATTTTTTGGAATTAGGTTCTTTTTCCTGATTCCATTATTCGAAATATTATTAATATCTATGATGTATTGTATATTAACATTAGTGTCAAGTCCTGGCCAGGCTCGTGTTTATTAACTGTGTTTTGATATGTGTTGAATTTATTTCTAAGTGTTGTTATTGTTGAACAAGTTTTTTTTTGTTGTTGTTGAACCATGGTTGTAGTGGCATGTTCATTTTAGACCGTTACAAGTGGACTAGACACCCCCCCCCCGAAATGCTTTATGAGTTTCAAAAGTCTCGAGGAGATTATCGAACATTGCATCTTAACAGCAAAGATGTATGACTTTGCTCTAAATCATTGGCTAGAGCATCAACACAGCAATATACCTGCATTATCTCGACAGACGATAAAAGTATTGGGTGTACAGATCCAAAATATCGTGAATCTGTAAAAGTCATTGCATTAAATGTGACTGCCAACCATACTGTGAATGATTACTTCATCAGTGGTAAACATTACAGATAACACTTTAGGTACTCCAGGAAGAAATAGATGCAAAAGACGTTTGAAGAGTTTCAGTTTTTTACCTTTAACACTTGTATTATTAACAGTGTCATGTACCATCTTCAAAGTCTTGGGTACAGCTCTTAGTGAAACATGGAACCTTGCCACATTTTTTCGCATGGAATATCCTTAACCATCTGGGCTTTGGTTTTTACATACTTTGACTGAAAACACACTACTACTAATAGGCATAGTATAACTGATAATACGATTAAAAGATTTATACTACTGTGGTACGTTCCCATAAGTTGGATGACCACCTGTCACAGTGTAGACTATCCTATGAGCATGTAATTGTATTCTGCTACATGCTAAAAGTGGTGGCATTGCCATGGTATCTGCCTTTTAGACATTTTTTGTTGTTTAATAATTATTAACAATACTTTATGTATAAGTCCTTCACTAGGCTTATATCTTAAAATAAATACATGCTTGTTGTAAAAGCAAAAGTATTTTACAAGTACATGGAAGTTATATCTTGAAAGTTAAAATGTTTATCTTATCTCGTTGTTAAAAGGTTTATTTTCGTGTTTTATTTATACAGACCCGCCTCTATGTACTTTATTTAATGAGTATGTGTGTAACACCCAGTATATAAAATATTATAGCCGTGAAAAGTGTGATATTAACCACATATGAATTTGACCTTTTGCAACAGTGGGAAAAAGTGCTCCTCTTACAACCTCACACAGTTTACTAGTTTCAAGTTTGAGATAGATAATAAAATATTAAAATAAGTGTCTTTTGTTGTCGTTTTCTTGTGTATCTAAAATAAACCTGATACTGATAGAGTTACATGAATGTAACAGTGAAAGAGTTAAATAGCGTGTGTATTGTATTTTATATTGAAATTATTTAACTGTTTTTGTTAAACGGTAAAGTTTACTGTTCTGTCTACATGTAGTGCTACGAAACGTGTTTGTCTAGCATAAGACTAAGTAAGATACCACAGATAAATCGTTGTTGTTTTTTATTTTACTGGAATTAAAATTTAAAGTTTGATGCGGCTTGAAAAGCTGGAAGATTGGGAAGAATATATTTTGTGTGTGAAATATACAAGGTGTTTCTTTCTCTTTTAGTTTAAAAAAGTGAATATTTATTTCCTGTTCATGAAAATGTAAAAAAAAAGATTATAATCCTACTATATGTATTCATACAAAACATGTAATTGACTGGCTTTAAATTGCTGTTTTCTTGTTTAGTCGCACACTGTCAAAGATCATTCCTATTGGATATGTTTGAATCTTTCCGCAGATAGTATGGCTGGAAAATTCCTTTAAGTTTCTACTAACAGGTTTCATGGTCACATCGGTCATATAGAGGCTTAGAAATACTTGGATATTTTATCTATTTTTGTAAAGAGGAGACTGAGGAGTGATCAGATGACGTGGGAACCGAATACCTCCTAAGAGATTTGACCTAATCCAAGTAAGTATATACTGATCGATTTTCTCAGTCTTGTCCAGATTATTTGTCTCATCTAAATTATTTTTCAACAGCTAGACGTCTGTCAGTTAGCGATTAAGTTGCTTTAATTGTCTACTCAGAAATAAAATATCGTGTTTTATTAATATTATGAAACTTTATGACCAGTCTCTTTTTTTTCAATTCACTCACGTCAGAATTCAGGTTAACTCTGCAATACGTTTTTTTACCAAAGCTCTCGTTAGAGTACTTACTATGAGAAATAAATACAACGGAAATGGTTCATAAGTTACCAAAAGTTATAAAATTCAAAAACTATACTATTTTATAATTATTATTTTACTGTTTTCGATTTTGAGATACAAATGTATTTGATATAAACTTTGTTAATGTGTATTGTCAGTCTGAATGAATGCAGGTCAGTACATGTTTTCATTTATAAATTTGTAATTATTATCGACATTGTGACATCACAATTATATTTGCATTTTATTTTTAAACGTAAGATGAATCAAATTAAATCATCAGCTTGTTCTGTATACTTTACCTTTTTATAAACGGAAAAGTAAATAACGAATAACTTCACTACAGAAATCTATGTAGTAAATAAAATATAGAAGATCCCGTAAAAGGGGATATAATACTTAAATAATTATTTAGCTCTTACTTCCATAGGGTATATTTTGTTGTTCAAGGTATGTTCTGATCCTGTGGTATTTTCACTGCCCCAATGAAAATGGAGTTGTTGGAACTTATATTCTGCCTTTAAGCCACCATCTTGGATTTTTGGTACGTTTGAGTCGTCTTCAATGTCCAGCTTAACTGTACACAAGAAGAGTGCTTAACTAGATATTCTTCCTTATTTCTTTAATGATTATTATTTTATAAACTATCTGGTATTATTTCAAGGTGTTCCTTTTTAAAAACATCTCTATTTGAGTTACGGAAAATTTACCTGAATGGCCATTGTTAACCAAGACCGGATTATTCAAAACTTTGTCATAATTCACAAACTTTATGTCTCTCAGGTTCTTGTTTATTTTGACCTCACTGTCGTCAATGTTGATTGGAGACTGCTTTTTTCCTTTGCACGTTTCAGGCCAATTCTCGGGCCCTAAATTGAAAACAAAGAGCTATTTATTTCAAGATGTTCACTCCGTTGTACCTGTACAAAAAAAAAAAAGAAAAAATCTAGACAAATGAAGTTTCTAATATAATGACTTTTAGGGCACTGAACTCACAATCTGAGCGTCGCAAGTTCAAATACTCGATGCCAAACATATGGTTGCCGCCTGGGCCAGTCACTTCTCGGCTTACAAAAATACCGACCGACCCCAAACTTGTTGAGATTAAAGTCATAACGGGAAAACAAAAAACCCATCATTTCTCACCAAATTCATTTGGAAATTTATTAATACAATTAACGTATGTGGTCTCATAGTTCTATAAAACTATAATCATACATTGTCCGTATAAAACAACATTAAATAAACATCTAAAAGTCCTTAAGTAAAGATGTAAATATTTTTTGAAACTAGTTTTAGAAAATCTCATAATGGATGACTTAATCCAGTAACCTACTGTTACTCGTAAATCGTGGTCTATTTGTTATCATAATCTTTCTCTCTGTCACGTGTATTCAAGCATTTATGTAACTGACCCCCACCCCCGTCACTCTGCA
Organism: Limulus polyphemus; assembly: GCF_000517525.1. Taxonomy (NCBI): domain Eukaryota; kingdom Metazoa; phylum Arthropoda; class Merostomata; order Xiphosura; family Limulidae; genus Limulus; species Limulus polyphemus. The sequence continues at coordinate 19,000 of NW_013665974.1, read as the reverse complement.
GGCTTACGACGCTAAAAATCAGGTATCGATACCCGTGTTGGGCACAGCACATATAGCCCATTGTGTAGCTTTGCGCTTGACAACAGCCAAACCAGTTTCTTTAGTTTATAATGTCACATATATTTCTCCATGTTTTCATCTTGAACACTTTTTACTTTTCGGTGCAGAAGTATTTTTTAACTTTATTGTGTTATTGTGTTTCTAAAAAAGTAATTGATATACTCAAAGATAGAAAAACGTAATTTTGTCTTTGCAGGTCCCATAAACATAGTTAATCCAATAGGATATCGGATCATGACGTGTTATTGCTGATTCAGCAACTTTTCGTGGTACAGGAAAGTAAATACCTTACACAGTATACAAAGATACTGAGGAAAACTGTAAATATGTACGTATTGCGGTGGCTCTAGAGGTTATGTGAATGTAATATGCAAACTTTGCGATGTACAAAAGTATTTTTATTCTTCACAAGAACATCATTTTGCACTCCGAATTATCAAAGTCTGAATCATAGTGGCGTCACCAATTCAGAGAAATATCTTGAGTACATATACTTTTGTAACACATCTGATTTTCTGTACAGTATGTAACAGACTTGTACATTTTAATTAAAGGTTATCGTATATCGTATATATACACGTAATAAATTCTGAATCATAATCAACATTCCTAGGGCCAATCCCGTGCCTATTCGGTTAATATCTTGCTTATCTTTAATCTATCCCTTTTGCTTCTATGATTTAGTAGTACTTGAGTGATAACCTTAAAAGTTAATTGTCGCAGTTACAGCCATGCACGTTACTTCAAGTGAGCAATAAAGTCATGTTGAGTAGAATACCAGACACTTTATGATATGAAATTTTGATAATATCTGAGTGATGTCAAATTATGAACTTTCTTTAAACTATTGTATCAACTATCAAAAATTATTCAATTACAAAAAGAAACTTATCTCTTACATACGATATGTAACAGCGTTATACATTTAATGGCCATGCCAATATCTGTTTTCCGCCTACTTTTAACGTTTGATGGTAGTATAATTCAAACAAGAACAATTTATCATGAATATACATAAATCAAAATACATACCGTCATCTCCCTCGTAGCTCCAGCCAGCAGCGATGTATTTATCTGACGAAACATAAGAAGTTTAGTGATTATCATTAATACCAATAAAACGTCACTTTACATAAGTTGTTCCTATTTTATGACAAAGCTGTCTCATCGTTAGAGAACTGTTGTAAGACTGGTGAATATTTCTAAGTGGACAAATTGTTTCATCAGTAATGATTGCCATGAGACTAGAAGATATATTTAAGTGTAACTTAAAAACAAAACAAAAAAACCTGACATTAAATAAAGAGAATTATCTGATTTATTTACACTAAAAATGGTTATTAAATCTTTCCAAACTATACATTGATGTCCCCCCCCCCTCCCAGTGGCACAGCGGTATGTCTGCGGACTTACAACGCTAGAATTCGGGTTTCGATACTCCTGGGTGGGCAGAGTACAGATAGCCAATTGTGTAGCTTTGTGCTTAATTACAAACAAACAAACTATACATCGATTTATTGAGATAATAAGAAAGCGCTTCATTAACTTGTTTTTAATTATTTTGAATTTTTAGATCACTTTCGAAGAACCAGACGGATTCAGTTCATAAACAGAACAAAATATAAGTTAACATTAAGTGTTATACACTTAGTCATTAGTTTCATTAAAGAATTAAAATAACATGTTTCTACTATTACACAAGTATATTTGCCCAGCTAGTACTTAAGACAGGTTAATTAAAACGATATGATTGATTTCACTTTCTTTTTCGACTATATGACACATAAATGAAACAAGTTCTACATTTTGTATCAAATTTTCAATTACATACTTTATTTCTTGTAACGAATTTGTTATTATATATTTATTTTGATATCAACATTTGTTTAGATTAAGTTTATATTTTAAAACA
>NW_013665974.1:15206-16499 GCF_000517525.1 Limulus polyphemus | reverse complement strand
ACTTCAGTGGGTTCTCATCAGACATTAGTATTTTTACGAAAACATTACCTAACGTCATAGGTGGAAACTCAATCTCTAATAGGCGAATGATCAGCGAGAACTACAGGGCTAGCTAACTTCCTACTAAGTGAATTGTACCTATATCAACTCGTAATCAACTCGCTCATCGTGAACCCCTCCATAAGATATCAATGAATTTCCAAACTAAAAAGAATTGCTCGTAAGTTTGTGAAACTTTTGTTTATAAACCATTGTATGTAATAATTATTATTGTAAATTATATCGTTGTGTGTATATTAAAACGAATTTGTGTTAAAAACGAAAACGGTGTGTATCAATCTTGTTGGCAAATCTCAAAACTGACTATGTATCGGCATTTATTTAAATACTAAATCCAAAGTACAATTTAACCACTAAATTTAAATTTATCAATTAACTCAATTTCAGATCATTTGAAATTCTAATACGTAACATTCTTTTTACAAAAAAAGAAAAAACAATAAAAAGTAGTTCACTTGATTTATTTCTTTTAAGACCAACACAAATTTTGGCTATTATTTTACTCCTTAAAATTTGATAATATGATGGATGACGTAAACAAGAAATGTGTTTTTATATGCTTGAAGGCTAAAATTCTTGGACTTTTCGATTAAATCATGTTATAATTGAATTTATAGAATGCATTATATTGTACATGAAGATCCAATTATGTTATAACAGAGTTGAAGTACTTGTATGGGCACTATTTGTTGCATGTATGAACACCAAGTACTTGTATGAGTACTATTTTGTTGCATGTATGAATACTAAGTACTTGTATGGGCACTATTTTGTTGCATGTATGAACACTAAGTACTTGTATGGATACTATTTTGTTGCATGTAAACACTAAGTACTTGTATGAACAAAGTTAAACTGACATTTGAAAGCAACAACAAAGGGTTAAGAGGGAAATAAATCCACTAAAATTTTACTTTAATTTACCTATACTTCAAGTTTCAGCACTCTTACATTAAAACATTGTCACTGGCCACACTGTAACAATTGTACTTGCCTACACACTAACAGTTTAAGCACTCTTACATTATAACAGTGTCACAGCATACCACTGTAACAATTGTACTTGCCTACACCATAACAGTTTAAGCACTCTTACATTATAACAGTGTCACAGCATACCACTGTAACAATTGTACTTGCCTACACCATAACAGTTTAAGCACTCTTACATTATAACAGTGTCACAGCATACCACTGTAACAATTGTACTTGCCTACACCATAACAGTTTAAG
>NW_013665974.1:12364-14400 GCF_000517525.1 Limulus polyphemus | reverse complement strand
AGGGATTCAAACCCGCAACCCTCAGATTGCGAGTCGAGCACCTTAACCACCTGGCCATGCCGGGCCAAAAGAGACAAGTATTAACTCTAAAATGAAATGAGATTCTTAAGATATGCATGCATATACAGACTATACAAACTCGACTAAAATAAAAGAAGTTGACACAGTAGTTTTACTCTGAAATAAAGAAAATACTTTACTTATAACTATCAATGTCTACAGCTTTCTGAACTACAACCAACTTCTCCGGTTTTGAACAGCAAATTTCAAAACCCAAAGTACGGGATTAACACCAGGCAAATCTGCTCTGGATTAAGATTATGACGATTCTGTTCATGCTCTGATTTTGTTTTAGGCTATATTCAACACTGACCAGGACTTCCCAGAATGGCATGTCACCAACGTCACGAGGCTAGCTTAATTAACGAAGGAAGGGAAAGCACAGTTTCTTATCTTTTTCAACGTATGTTCAATGCGTCAGACATCGGGAAAACGAAACTAACGACTCATCTAGTTTACTGGATAAAAACAGAATCAGTCTTATCTGCCCTAGCCCGACCGTGAGAGACCGTCAAAAATAGAATTAGCGTTGTTCACAGCCGTATACATAGAATGTCCGTCTAAGCTTGTTTGTTTGTAGTTATGCACAAAGCTACACAATGGGCTATCTGTGCTCTGCCCACCACGAGTTTCTAGCGTTGTAAGTCCGCAGACATACCGCTGTGCCACGGGGGGGGGGGCGACAAATAAACAAGCACATCTATATATATGTCTGTGATCTTTACTTCCCCACATATTCCTAATCTTATGCAAATAGTTTGCACAACATTTCCACATTTTCATACTTATTCATTTTTTTCTGTTCGCCATAAATAGATAATCTGTCAATTCATGCGAATTGATGTACACATGCATTAGTAACCACTATCAATTCTAAAATTTAAATACGTTGTTAGATTGTTGAATGTTGATATAAATACTAAAACCTTCTTTACCGTTAAAAGTTTAGAATGATCCTGCCAGTGATCGAAACGTGGTACATGTTTTAAAATATTATTCCTTATTGTAAAAACTGTAACTAGGAATAAAAAAACAACACTTATAATCAGTAAGTAAACTCAAAACGAAATTAAAGGATGTTGATGTTTTCACGCTATCTAATCTAATAATCTCATAATTTATTAATACTGTCTTTAGTTGTTTATCTACAACTTAAATTGGTTCAAGTTCTATAGCTAATGTTGATCATCTGAATAAAATAATCAGTAAAATATTTTCTAACCTTCAGTAAATTCAGCTAAGGTTTCAATCTTCCTTCTTTCTCTGCTCCTAAACTTTACCTGAGAGACTTCCTTTTGGTGGTATATTTTATAAGGTAGCAAAACAATGCCTGAAAGTCGTTACTGTTATCTGTTGGAAGATTGCTTATTGTTGTTAAAAGTGGTCCTTTGAGACTTGCAGAAAGATGATTAGCTTATTGTTTACAATTTCATCTATTCACTTATATTATTTTCAACTGCACCTGACATACCTCCCAATGTACCCTTCTTTCATAGTATTGATTTCTCGATTGGGCATTGTTGTTAAACTTGCCTGATAAATTTTCTAACTTGATGAATTAGTGGTGCAGTTGGAGTAGTCCAAAAATGTACTGCAGTTTTAGGTAGCACAACAGTTTCGGTAACAGGTGCAGAACATATTAATTCTCCCATACCATCTTGAAATAGTTAATATTGTTTGAGGTTAAAATTCTTCAATGGATGCAGAGATGTGACAGTTTTGATACTTGCATTTATCATTTGTGTTACAACAGCGGAAGTCACGTGACGCTGCTGGCGCTGATAGCGTAAGTGAAATTTCTCGGATGATCATGAATGATCGGGGAGGCCCGAGTGCATTCGGGACGCCCTCTTTGTTAGTATATAAGCCTGGCAGAGAAGCCAGCGAGATATAGATAATTAAGGAAGCGAACAGTAGTGACGGTAAGTAAAGTGAGTGAATCACAGTGATTTATAGCGGGTATTATAAAAGTAGTT
>NW_013665974.1:10075-11889 GCF_000517525.1 Limulus polyphemus | reverse complement strand
TGGTTTAATCAAGAAATGACTTGTATCGCTGAAGTTCCTCGGAAAGAATTTATACTGGAAATTATCAAACAAGCAGATACGCAACACTTATATTTCCAATTGTTTTAAACTGGAATCAGTGTCTTTTGTACTTCTGTTTTTGCTTCATTGATGTGTTTCTGTGCTTCTTTGATTTTACTGTTATAATCCTTCTTAATACGTCATTTATGTCCTTTCTTACCTCTTCAGTTTATTGTTATAAACTTTCTCTGAAAAGTTTCTATAAGCTTTTCGACTTTGTCCTTGATCTAATTCATTTTCGTTTATAATCCTTCTGTAAACTCATGTTTTGTTCTTGTAGTTCCCTTCTTTCTTTTTTTATTTCATTTTCGCTCTTTACCTTTTCCCTCTAACTTTCTCTCTCTCTCTCTCTGATCTTCGTTTAATATGTTTTTTCCCATTAAATTTTCATTGTTGCTTGAAGCACGTGTTGTCATCTTGAAGTTGAGTCTTGATTTTATTTTTACCAAAAACCTCACTTCTGACAGCAGTGTTTTAACATTTCTATTGCTAGGCGTTGGTTATTTTGGCTTACTTAGTAAAAATAATATGCACAATCCAGTCCACTTTACGATAATCAAAATGTTTTTTCTACTACAAATTCTACAACTTAGCTTAGCTATTATTTACTGATAGGCCTAGCTTCACAGTAGACGTCAATACAACAGTTTCACTTACTTGCTAACTTCTGTTGCACATACAGTACGTTTCAAATGTGTGTGTTTTGTATTATTGAAACGCAATGTTACGTCTCTGGTCGTTAGTTAATTTTCCGTATAATTTCTTTCCGATGAAACTTTAGCGACACAAGTCCCTTCTTCAGTAAAACTGGTTTATTCTTTCTGAATAAAACTTTGCAATACAGTCGCGCTATAACAAACGCTATAATTCACAACGAACGTCTCACATGCTCGACTCAACTGTCAATTACACATTACATTACCTTCTTGCCGTCACTTCTTGGCGGCTTACATATACAAGACTACCGCATATCTAGTAGCCTCTCGAGACTTCACGAACCTTCGAGAATATGACGTGTTACTAGTGTCACGTGACCCCCGCTGTCGTAACACTACTCCTTCATTAGTATTGTTCGTCCCGAACAATAGCCACTTACATTAAACCAATAAACAATTAACAATAACTTAATTAAATGTACAGAATTTACAAACACAAAATTAAAATTCAACAAAGTCCCTTAATTTTACGGGACGTATTTTTTTCCGTACTGGTCTCCGTCTCGTTGGCTTCTGCTTCATGTGAGGTTTATCTGCTTCATCAGGAAACGTCCTATCATTGGTAATAGTCACATCAATGGTAGTAACTTCATCAAAGGCTTCACTGTTTCCCTTCTCAAAACCGAGTAGAGTTTCTTCTTCGACAGTAGCTTTTTCAGGTGACACGTCTTCAGCAGCGTCATTTGTTCCGTTGTTCACTTTATCCCAACTGAAATGTCCTGGACCATGATAGCGCCAAAGCCTGTTGGCATGCACCACCTTTGGCTTACCTAGCCGACCACCTTTTATCCGGAAAGTCACGTCTGAGAGACGATCCACTATGTTATATGGGCCTTCCCATGGAGAAGATAACTTAGGAGACTTCACCTTTGGTCTTCCTGAGATTATACAACCACACCTTGTCTCCTGGTAAAAAGCTGACTTCAGTAGATCTCTTATCATAAGATAACTTCATCGAATCAGCAGACGTTTTCAAGTTTGAATGCGTTTGATGGTGAATATCATCCATCCTTTCCGATAACACTTTCACAAACTCTG
>NW_013665974.1:0-9075 GCF_000517525.1 Limulus polyphemus | reverse complement strand
CTTCTTCTTGTTTCTTTCTTGTTCTTTCTCGTTCTTCTTGTTTCTTTCTTTTTCCTCTAACAACTGTTGTAATTTCTCTTCTCGTTCTTCTTGTTTATTTTGTTGTTAGAGCTGACACTGTTGCAGGTTTTCTTGCAGCTGCTGTTGTCTCTCTTTTTGTTTCTTTTGCTGCTCTTGTATTGCTGCCATCAAGTCTGCTAAACTGTAGTTTGATTTTCCGCCTCTCAGTTTCCATTTTTTTTCGTTCCACTTCTGACACCAATTTGTTACGTCTCCGTTTGTTAATTGATTTTTCCGTAACTTCGTTCCAACGAAACTTTTATTGTTTCTTTTCTTTTTCCTCCAACAACTGCTGTAATCTCTCTTGTTTATTTTGTTGTTCGAGCTGCCACTGTGGCAAGTTTTCTTGCAACTGCTGTTGTCTCTCTTCTTGTTTCTTTTATTTTCTTTTCCTCCAACAACTGCTGTAATCTCTCTTGTTTATTTTGTTGTTCGAGCTGTCACTGTCGCAGGTTTTCCTGCCACTGCTGTTGTCTTTCTTCTTGTTTCTTTTCTTTTCCTCCAACAACTGCTGTAATCTCTTTTGTTTATTTTGTTGTTCGAGCTGCCACTGTTGCAGGTTTTCTTGCCACTGCTGTTGTCTCTCTTCTTGTTTCTTATGGTGCTCTTGTATTGCTGCCATTAAGACTGCGAAGCTGTAGTTTGATTTGCCGCTTCTCGTTTCCATTTTTTTGTTCCACTCTCTGACACCAATTTGTTACGTCTCTGATCGTTAGTTAATTTTCCGTATAATTTCTTTCCGATGAAACTTTAGCGACGCAAGTCCCTTCTTAAGTAAAACTGGTTTATTCTTTCTGAATACAACTTTGCAATACACTTAATTTCCACAGTCGCGCTATAACAAACACAGTAATTCACAACGAACGTCTCACGTGCTCGACTCAACTGTCAATTACACATTACATTACCTTCCTGCCGTCACTTCTTGGCGGTATATATATTCAAGACTACTTCATATCTAGTAGCCTCTCAAGACTTCACGAACCTTCGAGAATATGACGTGTTACTAGTGTCACGTGACCCCCGCTGTCGTAACAGCAAACTTATTGTTACTAAAACTGAATAAACTAGCTAATTATTCTTGAATGAGAGTTGTTTCGCAATACATGAGAAGAAAAACTTGGATAACTGATAATAAAGAATAAATTGACACGTCTAAATAAACTAGAAATAGTTTTCATTTAGACGTATCAATTTATGCTTCATTATCATTTATCTAAATTAATGAACTGGGTGAGAGTAAAAAACAAACTGATTAACAAACTTGCTAACTCAATAATCTGTCATCTTATACTCTAACCTAACTCGCGTTTTATTTTACTCAAGTTGTTTCCTAAGCAAACCTATTGTTACGTCTCTGTTCTCGTTTGTTAATTTTCCGTAGAAATTCTTTCCGAGAAACTTCAGCCGATACAAGTCCTTTCTTAAATAAAACTAGTTTATTCTTTTTCAATTCAACTTTGCAATACACTTAATTTCCACAGTCACTTTAACTTAAACACACGTTATAATTCACAATGATTTATACACTTTACTTAAGGCTTGACTCGATTATCTGTCTATATCTTCAATCTCTCTGTCTGCTATTCCAGTTCCGATTAATTGTCTCGCTTTATCTGGCGCTCTTATATACAGGAATAGAGGGTGTCTAGCAAATACTGGATTATTCGTGATGTTTCCCAATCCTTCTAGAAACTCTTCACGTGTTACCAGAATCACGTGACTTCCGCTGTCGTAACACTATCATACTACATGTAAAATCCCTCTGGCCAAACAAAAATACAAATGTCTACATTTAATAAAAATAACCTAAAACATTTTTTAAATTCTAGTTACAAGTTTTGATTACCTGCCCTGTCTAAATGATATGCTGTGACACATGCTTGCCCAACGCAAAGCTGCATACCGCAATTTTTAATTTTAATTTTTACTGGAGTTAAATATAAGGATAACTGGAATGGCTTGAAGATAAGAGGAAGGAGAAAATGTGATATCTTAAAATGCTAGGTATTTCATTCTAATTTAGTTCAGAAAGACAACCATTTACGTTGTCACGAAACTTTCAAAACTGTTGCACTTAAACATGTTAGTACATATTTCCTTTGTATTTGTGCTAATCACAAATTGTTCATGATATTTGCTCTTGGTATTTCTGCATCTTAAAATGAATGGTGCTGCTAGAGAATTTCTTTAGGCTTATAATTCCTAGTGTGTTTTTTCTAACCTCATCCTTTATGTAAAAGTGAAGAAACTGGAATGGCCAGTTATGTATATAACAATGCACTCTGGAATAATTAGCCATTTTCGAGTTTCAAATTATTTTTGACAATTTTATTCTCCAGCAGAATCGCAACTGTCCATTTCTTATGCACTTCACTACAAATAACACCCACTGAAGAATTGGTATAGCGATTTTCGATACATTTTAAATGTTGAATAAATAAAATATTTTGTTTGTTCGTGAAGCTTTGTTCTCCATTGTTTCCCCCTTATTTTAGTTGGGTCAAATTTAGATACGTAGTTTGCAATACGTTTTCTGATGAGCCTTCTGTTAGAGTGGGTTGATTAATTTACTACTGGACTCCAACGTACCTGAGAACATCATCAACCTATTACTTAGTTACAACTTTATAATTCTTATAACTTATAACTATGAAGTTGTTACTTCTTACAATTAGTAAATCGACATTAAACTGATAAAGCCTTAAAATTTATGGTAATAGTTTCTAAAAAGCTACTTCAAGCTCAATTTCAAATAAAATAAGAAAAAAAGAAGATGAAGTTGTATTTTGTATTTAATAAAAAGCTATAAAGGCTATCTACCACCATCCAAAATTTGAACACGTAGCCAGAGGGAAGATAGTCAGTCTTTACTATTCTTGTATCTGATGAAAGTCAAAAGTGAAGTGAGATGCTGTTGTTAATGAATTTCAAATCTTAGAAAAATTAGGTTAGTACCCCTTTTGACATTTGATATATTTTGATCATTAATGTGGGTACCTAACTCTGCAGTTTGGCTACTATTTCTTTCTTTTCCTACAAGACCCGGGTTCTGTGTTGTATAACAATCAGATGGTAGTGTACAGAATGTGATGGGATTCCAGCATAACTGTGAACCATCCTCACAGCAGTGACGACCTCTGAGAATGCAGTTAAGGATATAAATCAAGCACGATACCCAAGGATGCCTTCATCGTCCAAACTGTCCATAAGGAGTAGGGACTGTATTCTACAAGTACGTTAAGCATGAGTGCACATAAACCTGTAGACATGGCACTTGGCCACTAAGATTTATTTTGGTTGTTTATCACAATCTGCTCCTAAAGAAAACTTTAGGGCAGAATGTTTTTGTAACTAGGCCATTACAAATTTAACCCACACTTTTGATCAAAGTTTTATGAACAATCAGAGTTCTTTTGACATTTTGCCATTTAAGTTTGTTTATTTGTTAAGCATAAAGCTACATAATGAACTATCTGTGTTATGCCCACCACGGGTAATGAAGCTCAATTTTTAGTAATCTAAGCCCACAGAAGTAGCATTGAATCACCAGGAGCTACTATTTAGGATAAAATTATTAACCCTACTGGTTATCTTTGTTTCCTATAAGGCATTTTTGAATTCTATTCTCTGAGTGTTGCAATCCAGATCCGATTTTCTGCATAGCAATAATGGAAGGACCAAATAGACCAAAATTTCCTTTTTCTTTTTACTGATGTTTGGAGTTTCCTGTATTGCCTACAACTCCAGGGACTGTTTTCACACTTATGTCATCAGAGTCTATAGATACAGACACTTTACTTGACGATGCATCCACCATGTGGACTATGGCATAAGCTACTTATGGGCTTGCCCTAAGTTAGCTGGAATCTTGGAAATCACCACTCATCATCTTCCCTGTCATAGTCCAGTTAATGGAATCTAATACTTATGGTTCTATTACAGTCGTGACATGTAGTGTCCTAGCCGTCCAGCTCATTAATCTTATAATGAATCCAGTGGCTCAGGGGGGGGGGGGAGGCAAGAACATGCTCTAAGCCAAAATGAAGTCAGAGCATTGGAAAAAGAAATTTAAGTGACCAAACAGAGGTTGTTTTTCTTCAAAAAGAACCAGGGAGATGCAATATGTATTCATCTTTGGGAGGACCATCACATTCCTTTTCTTGACAGAACCTTCCTAGAATTATGTTCCAAGAGGAAACCCACATTCTAAGAGAACTACCATCATCATTTCAGGGGTGACAACGTAAGTGACAGCCACCACTATGACCATAGTGGCAGTGGAGATCATATTATTAGAAATGTAAGAAAAGTATATTTAATGAGCTATACTGATTACTAGGCTGCTTTTGAGTCTCACTCCAAGTATATAGCTTACTGTGATCTCAGAACTGAAATGTTGACCTCCACCATTAGTACTAGAGCATCAACTTCAATGGCAATTCCTCACAAGATTCCATAGATGAGAATTGAGAAGTTAAAGTTCCCCAGCCCCTGACTGAGGTAAAAAGAGCAACTCACGCTAAAGTAGATAGCGTTTTAAAATATCGTTGTCAAGTGCAGATAATCAGGTGGACAGAAGCCTGGGTGCTGTATTATCACGATGAAAATTATTTACTTAAGTGCAGAGAGATACCAATTCAACTGGAGTATTTAAGTGTGCAGTCTCTAAGAGGATATGGGGAGTGCTTAGAAGGCCCTTGAGAGAGCTACAGAAATCACCTATCAGACCACTATAGCACATCATAAATCCACGGCTGTTTGATGGATTTGCTTGTATGGCTCCTATAAGTAATTATCTCTGTCTTACATATTAATTCTCTATATTGTTAAATGTAGGATTTGTTTATTTAATTTCTGCACAGTATATATGTATGGTGCTTAAGAGTAATGCTTTATTTTGTTAGTCATTTTCATTAGTGTAAAGGGTACCCTTTCAGACTTTGCAAATTAGATTGATGACATGATGTGCCAGGTGATCCCTGCAGCCCTATAAATGAGTGGGACAAGCACTTTTTAATGGGTGTAACAGACATGGGAAAACTGTAATATTTGAAAGAGACATTATATTGAGTGAATATCTAACAGATGCTATAGTGATAGATTTGTTATCCGGCTGCTCCAAGGCATCAGTGATTCGAGTTTATCATCAATGGTAAAAGGTGATTAACATGTTTCCTACAAGGGGAGTTGTGGCCAGAAGCATGTAGTGGAAAGAAGAGGAGAAAAAGTTATACAGGATGGTTAAATCTAGCCTTTATGAAATAGTAGATGAACTGACAGAGGCATTAAATGCAGGACAATACACACCCATCTCCAGCTATATCTTGCAAAAAACATTGCAATGAATGCGCTATGATGCTAGGAGACCACTGTGTAAAATATTGATCTCAGTAACTAACACGAAAAAAAAAACGTCTAATATAAGGAATGCGGACATTGTGATTCAATGAGTCATGTTTTACACATTTTTGTACAGATGAAGTAAAATACAATTGTAGAAAGCCCTTTTGAGTGATTCGATCTGACTTTGCCTTTTCTAGTAAAGTCATATCTCAAGTAATGTTTTACTAGCATACCTTGAGCTCCTTGGCCCTTTAGAAAGCAGAATGATTGCCACAAGGTATTTTACCGTAAGTTATAATCACGTCCATCCAACAGTTGTTCAAGAGTACCCTGATGAGGACAACTATTTCCAGAAAGACAATGCTCCCATCCACCACGCCAAAATTGAATATGCATGATTTAAGGAACATACTGCAGACATTAGGCATCTCCCATGGCTACCGAAATCAACAGATCTTAATCCAATTGAGCATCTGTGAGATGAATTTATCTTTCTCCAATAACTTGTATAGGTTAGTTACTTCAGAATGATGAAAAAATCTCCAAAACACCTTCCAACACCTTGTGGATTCTATGCTACATCGTATCATATCATGGCTGTTAGTTGGAGAAGAAATGGCTCAACCCTTTATTAGACATAGGTTCCCTAATAAAGTGAAAGTACCTGTATGTATATATTTAAAGTTTTGAGGGTTATTTTATATGTTTATGGTATGTATATCTCTATATATTAATATTGCACTTTTGAATATGTGCATATGTTTTGTTTCATATGTAAGGTTACAGTTTTTCTAGTGCATTTTCGTTTTAAGGGGTCTTGAATGTATTACGCCTTATTTGTTCTTTAGGAATATTAAACGAGTTTTTTTTTGTTGTGTTTATTACGTTGATGGGTTTTATTTTATTACGTGTTTTTGTTTACGAAGGGCTTATTTTTTCTGTGCTATCATGTGAAGGGTATTTCTTATTTTATTGTTAAAAATGAATAAAAACCATATAACCCGAGCGCTTTCGAAAGGTGGACCTTTCTTCTTCAGGGGCAAACTGTTTTTATTGTGTATTTCTGCAAGGGTTTAGTTTAATTTGGTTTTATATATTTTTGTTAGCCATCCTGTCCTAAAGGAGGGAAATAGCATTTCTATGTTAAAGGAATTTGTTTTGTTATTTTTGTATATTTTATTTGTTAAAGAGTGTCTTTCTTTGTAGTACTAGTGCTATTGATAGCTATCCCCTACTGAAGGGGGAGGCACCTTTTTGTTAAAGGATCTTTTCTTGTATTCTGTTTTCATATGCGATCTTTATTTAAGAGTCATTTTTTGTATTTTTATGTGTGATTTTTATTAAAGGGTTTGTTTTTGTACAACACATTGTGTTAGACTGCCCCATTCTAAAGGTGGCACGTGATCTTTGTTAAAGTGTGTACATTTTTACTGGAGCAAGGATGAGTGTTTTCAATATCTTGAGTGACACACATATAAAGTTTGATATTATTTGTAGTTTTGTAATGAAAGGCAGCCAGGTCGGCGTGGAATTAAAGATGGGTGAAAAGATTTGCTATAGGACTGTGCCATGTGTTTGCTACTATCTTAGTTGTGTAAATGTTTAGAAATTTCTGTTTTCTTTCAGTTCACTTTAAATGCAGAGAGTCACTCAAATAAACAATTTCTTCTTACTTTAGACTAGGGTCCACTACTTGCTCATTAAGCATGTTCTTTCGCAGGAGAAATACTTACTTGTGACTTCACTTATGATGCCCAAATAGTCAGCTGTCATTTCTGTTAGCAAACCGTGTTATGTCTGGAACTTCCCTGTCCCTACTCTCAAATGTTTATAGTTCCAGGTCACTTTGTGTGAGGTAAATATCTTGAGAAGTCTAACTTTGTTTATGTTATTGTATTTTGGTGTATAAAAGCCAGGCTCTCTCCCATTAAACAGATTTGAATAGTTTTTATAGACTTCTTGGCTTTTAGATCAGGAGATTTTGAGTTAGAAATCTTATAAGATGTCAGGTATATTTTGTTTTACTTTGAAAAGTTGAACTTGTATTAACATTATAGGATTATATTTATTTTAGATTTTAACTTTCTTGTAGCTTACAGGGGGGGGAGGCTCTAACTAAACTTGTGAGGGAGAACCAGTAAAGGTTTCTTTTTTAACAATTCTCTCTCTTACAAGTTCCACACATCCATTGCAAATACTTAAACTTGTTTTGTTTCACTGTATTTTGTTTGTACTTTATGTTTTGATCATTTAAGATTGATATTGAGAGCATTTTGTGTGCGACTCTTTGCTGAACTTAACCAAAGTTTGGAAAGTAACGAACTCATATTCTGCCTGTGATATAATATTGTTGCGTCAGCGAGTCACATGACTACAGTGACGCCACGTTTCTAGAACTATCATGTACTTTGGCGAATGCTCTAGTATTTACTAGATAGGGTAGGCTGGTATATATAAGAGGGGGAAAACGTGACGCGAAAAAGATTAAGGTAATGTGTGTATAGATAGTGAGTAATTGAACTGCAGTCACAGGGTATTGTTGAAGTTAACGTTCGTTCGTTACAGTGTTGTTTTAGCGCGAGTATTGAGATTAAGTGTATCGCAGAGTTATATTCGGAAAGAATAAACCAGTTTTATTAAGTAAAAACTTGTGTCGTTAAGAGAGACAACAGCAGTTGCAAGAAAACTTGCAACAGTGGCAGCTCGAACAGCAAAATAAACAAGAAGAGAAATTACAGCAGTTGTTGGATGAAAAAGAAAAGAAACAAGAAATACGAGAAAAGAAACAAGAAGAGAGATTACAGCAGTAGCAACTAGAACAAGAAAGGAAACAGGAAGAAAGTCTCCAACAGTTGCAGGAAAGTCAGCAGGCTGCCACTGTTGCAGGCTTTCTTGCAACTGCTGTTCTCTCTTCTTGTTTATTTTGCTGTTCGAACTGCTGTAGTCTCTCTTCTTGTTTATGTTCTTTCTCCTCCAATAGCTGTTGTAATGACAACTGGAACAAGAAAGGAAACAAGAAGTACAAACGGAAAACATTAGTAAATTTAAAAGCGAATTGAATACATTAAAGGATGATTTATTGTCTTTTACACAAAGAGGATACATTAACCATCAACTTAATCAGCCCCAGACAATGACAAGCCCTTTCCAGACCCCGCAGCTAAACCCTAATGCAGACATTTTTAGTCCTGTTAGAAGTCACATCCCAGATATGAATGTCGATAATAGGAGTAATCCAGTACAAAGAAAGCCACGGGAATTCGATGGGAAGGCATCGTGGGAAGCATATAGAGCACAATTTGAGCTACTGGCAGAAATGAATTGATGGACAGAGGAGCATGAAGCAGTATATCTGGCAACGAGCTTGAAGGGACAACCACTGGAAATATTTGGACAGTTATCAGCAGATGGCAGGCACAACTATAGAGCACTGGTAGCGGCTCTAGAACTCAGGTACAGAACCCAAAATCAATCTGAAGTCTACAGGGCTATGTTTAGGACGAAAGTCCATGCTAAAGGGGAGAGCCTGCAAGAGCTGGCACAGGACCTAGAAAGTATGGCAGACAAGGCCTACCCAACTGCATCACCCGATCTCCTCAAGTTGTTGCTGAGGGATCAGTTTGTAGATGCCTTGGACAGTCCACAACTGAAGATACAAGTGAAGCAAGC
>NW_013665973.1:638271-640252 GCF_000517525.1 Limulus polyphemus | reverse complement strand
GTTTATTTTGTTGTTCCAGCTGCCACTGTTGCAGGTTTTCTTGTAACTGCTGTTGTCTCTCTTCTTGTTTCTTTTCTTTTTCCTCCAACAACTGCTGTAATTTCTGTTCTCTTCTTCTTGTTTCTTTTCTTGTTTATTTTCTCGTTCTTCTTGTTTGTTTTGCTGTTCTTGTATTGCTGCCATCAAATCTGCTAAGCTGTAGTTTGATTTGCCGCCTCTCGTTTCCATCTTCTTCTTCTTTTTTTAATTTTTTTTATTTTCTGTCCCACTCTCTGACACCAATTCGTTACGTCTCTGTTCGTTAGTTGATTTTCCGTAAATTCGTTCCGACGAAACTTTAGCGACACAAGTCCTTTCTTAAATAAAATTGGTTTATTCTCTCTGAATACAACTTTGCGATACACTTAATTTCAACAGTCGCTCTATAACAAACGCTATAATTCTCAACGAACGGCTCACGTGCTCGACTTCAACAATACTCAGTTCAATTACACATATTGTTCCCGTCACTTTCTTCCGTCTTATATATATACAAGACTAACACATATGTAGTAAACGCTAGAGCATTCATGAAGGAACAGGATATTTCTAGAAGGAGGTGGCGTGATACTAGTCACGTGACCTCGCTGATGCAACACTAGTTTATTCTTTCTCGATACAACTTTGCAATACACAGAATTTCCACAGTCACCTTAACTTAACTACTTTATAAACACACGCAATAATTCACAGCGATTCACACACTTTACTTACGGTGCCTACTGTTCGCTTTACTCAATTATCTCCATCTTAAATCTATCTGCATATATCCTTATATACTAAAAAAGAGGGCGTCTAGCAATAC
Organism: Limulus polyphemus; assembly: GCF_000517525.1. Classification (NCBI taxonomy): domain Eukaryota; kingdom Metazoa; phylum Arthropoda; class Merostomata; order Xiphosura; family Limulidae; genus Limulus; species Limulus polyphemus. The sequence goes on along the minus strand of NW_013665973.1, from coordinate 639,408 downwards.
TGGGATATTCATGAGATTGCCAGATAAGTCACGATCCTTCTAGAAACTTCAGTGCGCATGCTCCCAACGTCGCGTGACTTCTGCTGTTGTAACAATATATTATTATTTTTTAAATCTAACAATTGGCGAGCCACAGCCAGGATTATACAGTGGTAAACGGTGATAGAAGAAAAGGTGAACGACAGCGAAAATAAGTAGGCCTATCTATATACGCACAACTGTAGTAGTAACGAAAATAGTATACAGATTAAAATTACACTATATAACCGTGTCAACAGATTTTGATAGATGGGTAGAAAGAGGATCTCAACTTGGGTTAAAAGACAGTGAATTACGAGAGTTTGTTAAACAACAACAAGAACTGGAAAGAGAAGAACGGTAACAGATGAGACAAATTGAGAGAAAAGAGAAACTGGAAATAGAGAGAATGAAAATACAAATTCAAAAAGAAGAAAATGAGAGAAAGGATAAAATAGAAATAGAGAACATGAAAATACAAATTGAGAAAGGAGAGACTAGAAATATAGAGAATAAGAGCACAAGTTGAGATAGCAAAACTCACCCAACTAAAGGAAGAAGGACCCAAGAATGAAAATGGAGTCAGGGCTAGCCGACCCAAGCTGCCCAAAATTGATGAATATAAAGATGACATGGATGCTTTCCTGGAGAGATACGAAAGATTCGCCCAAAGTCAGAACTGGACAAAGGTGACTGGGCAGTCTGTCTCAGCCCACTTCTCACAGGAAAAGGCCTACAATTATATCCAGGCATGACGTCAGAAGATGCCATGGATTATGACAAATTAAAAGTAGCTTTAGCGAAACCATATGAATTTACTGAAGAAGGTTTTCGTCGAAAGTTCAGAGGAGTCAAACCCGATGCTGGAGAAACTATATTTCAGTTTGTGGCACATCTGGGGCGATATTTCATGTGTGAAAATACGTTTGAGGGACTGGCAGACCTAATAGTACGTGAAAAGTTCATGGCCATGTGTTCAACTGACATGTCACTGTTTTTAAAGGAGAGAACACCTAAAGATGTAGACAAGATGATCAAGCTGGCAGAACAATATATGGAAACTCATGGAGGTAATATAACTGGCAAGTCCAAGAATGTCCAGATAGATTTGAAACCAGT
>NW_013665973.1:636038-637299 GCF_000517525.1 Limulus polyphemus | reverse complement strand
CTTACTTCTGCTGCTCATAGACTACAATCAACTCACCCTGCAATGGAAAGGACCTTTTGAAGTACAAAAAGTACTCAACAGAATGGACTACAAGGTGAATGTGAACAGGAAGACCATGATCTACCATGCCAACCTGTTGAAGAAGTATTTTGGAAGAGAAAAATCTAACAGATGCAGTGATTGATGTACAACTGGACATGGTAGGTGTGGTCATCATAGATGTAGAACCAGAAGACAGTGACTTTGTCTTAGAAGATGAGGACCTACAAGACCTAAGACCACTAGGTGGAGATGAAACATACAAATATTTCAACATCAGCAAAGAACTGATTAGCAAGGAAAATAGAGAGTTACAAGACCTACTGCACCAGTACGCAAATATTTTTATGGATAAACCAGGAAATACAGACATTGTGCAACACAAGATCGAGACCAAAACCAGCGATCCAGTCAAAATGAATTCCTATCAAATGCCTTATGCAATGAGAGATCTGATAATGCAGGAAGTTGAGGCATTGTTGGAAGATGAAATCATTGAGCCTTCAAATTCAGCCTACTGTTCACCAGTTGTAATCGTGAAGAAGAGGGATGGGTCAAAACGTTTCTGCATAGACTTCTGGAAGTTGAACCTCATGATAAAGTTTGTCTCCGAACTTATGGGCAAAACTAGATGGGGCCAGGTTCTTTTCGAAGATTGACCTCAGTAAAGGTCACTGGCAAATTCCAATGGAGATGGGATCTAACGAGAATACAGCATTTATGACACCAGATGGATGTTACCAATTTAAGTGGATGCCGTTTGGGTTAGTCAGTTCAGCAGCAACATTCAACCACATGATGAGGAAGATGCTGCACAACACCACTAACATCGAGCACTATCTGAATGACATTCTGACACACACTGCAAGATGGGAAGTCCATCTGAAGAGACTTAGACAACTATTCCAGCGAGTGAGGGGAGCAGGCCTCACCATCAGGCCATCCAAGTGCTACATTGGATATCCTATGCTGGAGTTTGTTGGACATAAAGTGGGAGACTGACAGATAGTCATGGAAAAGGAAAAGGTAGCCTGCACACAAGATACACCAGCTTCAATGACCAAGCAGCAAATGAGGTCCTTTTTAGGGTTAGCGGGATACTGTAGGAAATTAATTCATTATTAATTATTAAGGTTTCTTAAGCAATGTTTTTCTCATACCTCTATTTATCTTCGCTTTTTTAGCCATGGGAACGTAATAATGTTACAGTTAATCTCACTAT
>NW_013665973.1:625311-635014 GCF_000517525.1 Limulus polyphemus | reverse complement strand
TTTTATAAAATTGGGGCACATTGCAAAAGAGTGCAAGTCCATTATCAGCAAACAACAACAAAAATCTCAACATAAAGCAGCTGGAGCCGTTTACAAAGACAGTGCTGGTAAGAAACAAGAAAAGAGTGACTGGAATTATGTATGCTGCTGCCAGAAGAAAGAGAATCAAGACTACTTGTCAGATTCAGTAAAAGGAAACGTGATTGATCAGTGCATGACTATTGGTCGTCTCAAATTAGCAAATGGATCAACAGTGCCAATAGCGATGGGAGCTTGTGACAAATATCAAGAGATGCCAACAAATCATAACATGCCAATATGTGAAGGCTATGTTGGAGACAAGAAAGTGAAGGTTCTATAAGACACTGGGTGCAGTAGTGCAACAGTGAGAACCAGTTTAATATCCAATAATCAGATGACAGGCAAGTCACGCTTGTGTGTGCCAATTAATGGGACAGTGAGAAAATTTCTCATAGCAAAAATAAAGGTGGATACTCCATATTATGTAGGAGACCTTGAGGCCATGTGTATCATGGAACCAATACACGACTTGGTGATAGGAAACATACCAGGTAGTAGAAACTATGAGGAACTAGACAGAAAGAAGATTGGTGAAGTATCTGCTGTTACCACCAGAACTCAAGAAAATAAGAGCAAACAAGACATCAAGCCCCTGCAAGTGTCAAAAGGTGATATCCCTAATTAAGGTTACCAGGAACTGAAGTAAACACAGAAAAAAGGCCCTTCACTGCAGGAACTTTGGGACAATGCCCAGAAGAGAGTCAAGCACAAAACAAAGGGGAAAGATGCTTATAGAATAGAGGACCAGAAGGGAGTTCTATACCGAATCTACCAATGCAGTTATATTGGGGAAGTTAAACAGATCATAGTACCAACATAATACCAGACTCAAGTGATGAAGTTGGCTCATGAATCAATTGTGGCAGGACACCTAGGAACAAAGAAATTGGCAGACAGAATCACCAGTAATTTCCATTGGCCGGGAGTAATTAGAGATGTGAGTAGATTCTGCGGGTCATGTGACATCTGCCAAAGGACAACACCTGGAGGGAATGTAGCCAACGTGCCATTGGGGAAGATGCCTCTCATAGAAGAGCCATTCAGCAGAGTAGCTGTGGACTTGATTGGGCCACTAGCACCTGTGTCTGACAAGGACATCTGGCTAACAGTAGTCGACTATGTTACGTGTTATCCAGAAGCAATGGCATTGCCAAAGATAGAGACAGAGAGAGTAGGAGAGCCCTCCTGAAGATATTTTGCAGAGGAAGCTTTCTGAGAGAACTCCTGAGTGATAGAGGGACTCAGTTTACTTCAGAAATGATGCAGGAAGTGTGAAGACTCAACAGTACTCGGCAACTCTTTACCACCCCATTCAATCCTAAATGTAATGGACTTTGCAAGAGAATCAGTGGAGTTTTAAAGAGTATGCTACAGAAGATGTACCAAGAGAGACCACATGACTGGAACAGGTACTTACAGGCAGTATTATTCACTTATCGAGAAGTCCCAAAAGCAAGTACAGGATTTTCACCCTTCGAGTTACTGTGTGGAAGAACAGTAAGAGGTCTGGTGCAAATACTGAAAGAGCTATGAACGGGAGAAGAAGAGTCAGAAGTAAGGAACACATACCAGTATGTATTAGAACTCAGAAACCGACTGGAGGAAACCTGTCAACTTGCTCGACAGAGTTTGTATGCAGCTCAAGGTAGTCAAAAGCATTGTTATGACAAGAAAGCCAAGGATCGACATTTTAAAGTTGGACAAAAGGTCTTAGTTCTGCTGCTTTGATAAAAGTGGCACAAGTGTTGATGGTGGGTGACATTGGTTACTTGTCTTTCTTCTAATCTATCAATTCTAAATTGAAAATGGCTAGTGCAAATAGTCTTTAAGTAGCTTTGCACAAAATTCAACAAAAAACAAAAAGACAAAACTTCTTCAAACTTCTGAAGGTTCCCATTAGCTTCGTGGATCTTGTCTGAAATCATACTCATATTTGTTCTTAATTATTCTTTAAATATTACGTCTCTTCCTTTTAATTCCTTTCTTAAATTCCCGTCTCTTACCTCTTGATATTATTTTAATTTTCTTAAAGTTCTTCTTGTTATTTGTTAAATTTTGCATCTCTTTCTTCAAATTTTCTGTCTTTTTCCTCTTGTTCTTTTAATTTTCTTTCTTGTTCTTCTTGGCCTTCTTTTATCTGTTGCAACATTTTAAGCAAGATATAATTCTCGCTTCGTGCCTGTGTTATTGTCATCTTAATTAATTAATTAACTCTTTCAACTCAATTACTTTAAAATAAAACTTGATTATGCATGTTTACAAGACTCAATTACTTTCAAACAAAAATTGATTGTGCATGTTTCGACTAACTTAAAACAAACAGTCGTTTTGTGTTCAGCTGAAATAGCTTTTAAACAATCTTATATTTTTAGGTTTACGTGTTAACGCTCTTAAAATTTAATAATGTACCTAAAAAAGTTTAAGAAAAGGATAAAGTACAAAAGTCGCGTTTTAAAAGATGTTGCATAACTTTGTACGCGTTTTTCTACTTTTTAAACAACACTGTAAGTTATATTGTTAGCCATTAAAAAAAAGCTTTTGACCAAACTTGTTTTGGACAAACAAATGTTGCATTATATGACCCCTGATGACACCAGTTTTTATTCACATGCACCATTTATGTATACATAATTTGTTTTATCAGTGGATTTGGAACTTACTCCCAAACTGTTGGCTCATAATACAAATAATTACGATGTTTTGCCATCACATTTTCTTAAAAATGATTGCATAAGTATCAATATTGGTTCTTGTTACGTTTTATTAATATAAATATAATTGATTAAAAATGGTTGAGATTGAATCTTTAAGTGTAACGTAAATCACACTTTATAATAGTTATCCTGAATTTCATATTCCTAGAAAATGTTGACCATCTATTGCTATTGAAAAGATCAATGCAATTAACAATTTCAGGTTAAAAGCTGCTATTTCTAATCATCAGTGGCTAAAAATGTTAACTATTTGTAATAAAAACAAAAAAAGTCCAAACTGACAGAAAAATGAAAGGTTGAATATGATTTGTCCCAAAGTTCAGATACTTGAAAAATGCTTTTCCTCTCTTAACAATTCCACAGTCTCTAAAAAACTTGATTCCTAACTTTTTCTTACTATTCATCCCATTTTTAAGGGTCAAATATAACCTTAAGCTGATTTAAGGTAATAAAAAGAAAAGTAACATTTTAAATTCAATATTGTAGCTGGAGATTCGACCAACAAACCTTTAGTGGCGCACAACCATTAGCAATGATATTACTTACAAGTCATTTAATAAAATAACAGAAAAAGGTTTTAAGATGGAGTTAGATATACCTAGCTTCTGATATAACGACTGACAAAGGTTATAATAATGTGTGTCATAATTTGCCCTGATAAAATAATATGCAACTTAACAAGTGTTTTTGGAATTTACGTTTTTCCACCTAGTGGCTATTTTTTGAAATAGGTGAAAGCTACTTAATATTTTGTCAACAAAAATGAAATATTGTTATCAATGTATCTTCAAATATTTATTACTGAAATAATTTCATATCCAGTTAAGAGTTTAATATTATTTTCATTGAAATTTAATGATACATTTATTTGTTACTTTTTGTCTTCTTCTCTTTTTTTTTTACCTCCTGTACGATGCGGCGCCATGATTCGCAGAGGCAACATAAACTCTTGATGAGTTGTGCATTGTAAATATACGGAGTAGAATAGAAGTTCTTATGTCGTTAATACTTCGTGTAAAGACAGCATGCTGCACATTTAAAAAGAAATGTGATCTGTTAGGATACTTTCATTAATGTTTTGGTATGTATAGTAACATTTTATGTGATGCATAGAATGTTTTTTGTTTTGTAAGCATACACGTTGATGTGTCTAAAGGCTAAAGCCAGTAAACTTAGGAAAGTAAATATCACGTTTGAGTGCAAGACGTTTGACAGACGCCAGCGGAGACGTGGTTAAGAGTTTGGGACAGGGTTCACTAACACATGTAGGCGGATTTGTTACGAGCTAACAAAACCCGTTGGCCGTCGAGTGAATTAACCAGCCGTCTGTGCGGATGTGGAACATATTATATTGTTGGTCCCCTTTTTTGTTTTATTGGCTGGATTGATATTTATATAAATATGGTTAGCATTAGAATAGTACTATTGGGTAGTTGTATCATTAGAACTATAGAAGTTATAAAACGTTAATAATAATATTGTTACCTCTGTTACCAAGAGCCAAGAAATTAAACAGGAACATGGTTAACATTGGCAACAATGCAGCATAATTTATATGTATCTTTCTTGATTGTTTTAAGCAATATATCTGTGAGCATGCAGTGTGTAGGTAACAAAATAACTGATTAATATTTTATTAAGTATTAACAGCCCATGAGCAAAGTGTGTGTACCCATCTGAGTACAAATTTTTATCTGATAAAAATCTGTTAGTATGTAATATACCCATGTTATATTCTAAAAATTGGGGTCATTCAGTAACTAATAAGCTTTTGTTTTCCTTTGTCACACCAGGGTTTGAAATTAATGCTAGCATACTACTGGTTAGTGATGGATTTGTTTTAGTAAATCTTAAAAAAAAAATTGATAGTATACACTTCAGAAGGAAGATTCACAAGTTCTTACTATTGAGTATCAATACACCTATGATAGATACATTTCGGTCTTTTTTTTTTTTTATTGTGCAAGATTTAGAGTAGGTTACTATAACTGTGATAGACAGGATTGTTTCAACTGCTGGTAACATGCTGGTTTTGCAATTCCCATTCGAACTTCAATGCATACCTAAGCTAAGTATCAGGAAATGGGGATAGTTGGGCCACAACTTCAACTCATTTCATTGGTTGCCTAGCCAGTTAGCACATGGGCCAGTCGGCTACACTTGCACCATCTGGCCCCTGCAGTACAGTTTTGCCAGTGAATGGTTAGAAATATCTGTTCAGTCGGTTGTTCATTTGAGATATTAACAATATAGCAATCACATAAATTGTAGATGGTTTTTTACACAATCTTCATAATTTCTTCATGGTTAGCACAAATGTTAGGCCTATTAGCTTCTGATGCTTTGCCATTATCCAGTATTTATAATAAAATATTGTTTTTGATGTAGGGTTACCATCAACACTGGGGTAATTTCGATTTTGTTGATTCAGGCACTCATGGCAGAGGTACACCAGTTTCTTCCCACATTGACCATCTTTTAACTTTCATGAAATAGTTAGAATAAAAACACTATTACGTTTAGTTCAAATAAGTTTAGATATTAAAACATGTTTAAAAAGAAAACTGTCACAGAAGATTTATACATATTTATTAATATTTAATGCATGAAATAATTAATTATGACATAGTTACAGTTACTTTTAGAGAAGAAAAATGCTATTGCTAGAAGCAGTCTGGAATTTGCTAATGGTTAAAAAAAATAGCAACTATCTGTTAGTGCCTTCAAAAGTTAAGATTGAGGTTTGCACATGGGTAATAATGAAGGTTTTTTTCAAATAAGTAGTGACATAGTGTTTTCAATAGTTATTCTAAACAAAAAAGTAAATTTTTCTCATTGTTTCAAGGTTAAGATTTCCCTCAATGCAGACTAATTCTTATATTCACAATACTTATATTTTTCTTTCGGTAACATTAGTTATAGTTCTGATTTGCCAAAGTTTACTAAAGAGCTTTTCTGTGATCATATTGTTCAATATACTGTTTACAGTAAAATTATTCAAATCTTGTAGTACATATATATACACAAACACTCACACACCCTTGTAGCAAGGGTTTGTTATGAGAGCTAGACTTGAATAATCAATACAATCAATTACCTATGAACATTGGATCCACTGATTAATGTCATTAATTCAAGTTGCTCAACTTAATTGATTAATGATATAACTTACAAAATTATTCAAGTAATTTAAATTAGTATTTCCTATTATTATTATTTTAGACTGTTTAAAGTATCCAATTCTCATTAAAATAATTGATTAATTGAATGCAATGGTTTAATGAGCCCAATGATTGATTAGTTATCAAATTCTACTAATCACTCAGCTCTACATTTTAACAAAATGCTGAACAAAATTTAACAAGATTGAAGAGGTTCTATGTCATGGACTGCCTGAGTCATACATAAGTGTATAATGACTCTTATAAGATAATGTCTTACAATGCATCAACTTCTGTTATCTTCCTATCCTCTTGATATTTCAGTATTTCATGGCTAATCCAAAACATTTTTTTTTATCTCTCTCTCTCTCTCAGTTTCATTTGTCATATGTAGTGGTGTTATAGTTTTCCTGAAGGCATTTTTTTGTTTTCTACATTTTTTAACTTCTACATCCTACACATGTACTGGGGTAATGGCAAGAAGACCTTGTTGCTATCAGTGTGTCACAATTTGAGAAAATCATAATTTTGCTGAGGTTATCATGTTAAGCTTGTCTTCAGAAAGAACCAATTGCAGTATTTCTTTTTGTCAGGAGACACACATAGGTTTTATATATACTAGTCTAGGTCTGGCAATATGACTGGAGAGTTTCTAACTATTTCAGTGTAAGAAAAAACATAGGTCTGTATTTTTTATTAAATTACCTGTGAGATTGTTTTAGTTTAGTTTATGCTTTTATGTAAATAGAGCCTAGTCTAAGTATATTTGTTTTTAGAAGAAAAAAAAAGGACATCTCCAGTTTTTCATATTGTATATTCCTTGTGTATTAATAATTAAAGATATTTCATAGAAAAAAAAATAATTTCTCAACATCCAGTGGAAAAAATTAAAATTGAGAGTGCTTTATATAGTGGGGCTTGGAGTGTAAAGTTTTGCTTTCAAAAACATGGCTTAATGTATGTATATGTATATGTAGACATAATCAATTATCTGAAAATTTATTTATCTTTATATAGTCTCCTGTAGAAAGTGTATTGGAACCTTTGATGCCACTATATTTTTGAAGCCATGTCATCTCATAATTCAGGGGCTTCTACGCCCCAATTGCCAAATAGCCCTGAAGCGGAGGAGATGAATGCTAAGGCATCAACCAAATCATCAGGAAACGCAAGTCAGGAAAAATGCTTTCTGTAGAAGTTCGATTTTTGGATGAATCAGTGGCAAATTTTCAAATACAGGTAAGATTTTTTTTATGTGGTATTGATATTAATCTTTTTTTTTCTTGTTCTGATTTATTTACTTAATAATGTATAATGTCACTACTAACTTTTTTTAGTTTTTTTAGTTTTTAACTATGCCTAAAACAAGTTTCCAAGTGTAATCTTAAACTTGGATGAACTCTGAACCATTTATTAAGTACTGTTAACAAAGTCTTCCTTGTAGGAACTTTATTCATGTGTGCAGTGATGTCAATTTACTTGTGCATTTATCTCTTATTATTGCTTCTGTTTTATTCTGTCTTCAGCCTATCCTCCCAATCAAACGTTTTATGTATTGTATAAAAGTTTCATGAAAATATTCATATACTAAAAAATTTTTTTTAATATCTCTTCCTATTTAAACCTCTTTTAAAAAAAATTGTAAGCACAGCTTACTTATAATACTGTAGAAAGAATTAATCAGTTTTTCAGGTTAAAAAGATACAAAAAACATAAATGTTAGTTTAAAAAATAATAAATACACTAAGATCAAACTGAGTGAATAATATTGACAACCTCATTAACTAAACTTGTAATTTCTATAAAGGTATATTTTTCTCTGGTATCAAATTATATTTTCTGCAATTTTAGATATTGATGCTAAAATATAACTTGAAAAATTTTGTGTGTATTATGTATTTGTGGTTGATAAAAACTAAATTGATTGGTGAATGAATGAAATGTTGTACATTTCAGTGAAAAAAAGAAAGTAGAATAAACAATCTGGATATTTTTCCAATTTTAAATGTGCCATTTCATAAGTCAAGTGACAAGTACCCATGTCTTTATTCTTATTCATTGTTCATGATAATGTAGTACCAAAAGTATCTGGCTAGTTTATATGACTTAAACTGAGCCATTTAAAAGAATTTATACTAAGTTGTACTCTTTCTCATAATAAATCATCCATTTTATTGGTGTCTGTGAATTGACTTGACACTTGCTTTCTTATATAAACCTACTTTAAATTTCATTCTACAGGATGGGCAAAAAATCTGGACACCTCCCTTATTTAAAGCTCATGTTAACAATTTAGTTTTTCACAATTTAGTGGCTTTATCAAACAAATTGTGGCAAAGGAATGATATATACGAAACAACTGATGCTTTGAAACAAAAAATTATTCAAAGTTTTGCTAAGGTCATTCCTAATATGCTAAGAAGGATGTCAATAATAAATAAATGTTCTCCATGGAATAACACCTACATTCATTTTAATTATGTTCAATAAAAAAAGAAAACATTATGAACCTGATCTGTTCATCAGTGAACATGCTGTTCTAGGAATACCAGCAATTGTTAGCAGCTTCCAGCATTCTAGGTTCTCCAAGATTTACCATCACCAAATGAAACTTAGTAAATAATGCAATATGTTTTACAAATATTTTACTGTGAAACTCCATCAGATATCTTGGAAAATAAGGGTTGGAACTCCTTTTCGATTTACAAATACTTTAAAACTTCTAGCTTTCATATCCAGTTGTATGAAATTTTGATGATCTAGCTATTATATTTACTATCATCAGTTGTCCAGCTATTGAAATCTAGTGAATATAATTTTTTATGTATAAATATATGAATGATGTAGGAAACCTGCATCTCTTTATTAGATAGCTCAAAGAGTAAGGGTTGTAATGCCCTTTAAACTGTTGATATAACTTTGAGAATTGTTTCTCACTCCCAGCTGTATTGACTTGGGGCTAACTTCACCACTGTAGCCATTGGCAGCTGAATACATCATGTAGTCATGGAATACCTCCTCTTCCTCTTTTAACCCTTTCAAGATGGGTCATGGGTGAAAAACCATGTCATCTTGTTTGTTGACTCGCATTCAAAATTTTATTGAACTACTATTTCATGAATTTATGTCAATAAGTATGGTATCAAACTGTAGATTATAATTAAAATTTTAGTACTATATATTACTCAATTTCTTAATTTAAAAGAAAATATTAGAGAAACACAGATAAACATTGATTTTTTTTGTATCACATGGTATGTTGAATGTAGCATTGGTTCAAATTAGATGTTTGTGAAGTCAAAATATTAAGTCAATAGTTTTGAACTAATTAGAAACTCAAATTACTGAGATTGACGAGCTAGAGTATAAAATAAGAGTCTTTTATCTTTCCAATTTGCTGAGATATTGCCCATGTAATAAATCAAATACAGTGGCACCCCACTCACCTCTTTCTATTTTTGGAAACACTCCTTTATATATACACTTACTTCATAATATGACATGAATAACCAATCGAAAGCTCAGAACGGACTTTGCGCCATTACTTTCTTTTGAACCAATATTTCAACGAGGTAGGGTGTGTCTTTAGTCTGCTCAAAATTTCATATTTTTTTTAGACTAAAATACATCTTAGTTACTATGCTTTATAAATTATAGTGGAATTCTATGGTATTAATGTAGTAATTTATGATTTTTTAATAATTCAAATGTATGTATATATATAAAACCTAAAAAAATATTTTGTTT
>NW_013665973.1:608622-624803 GCF_000517525.1 Limulus polyphemus | reverse complement strand
CGTTTGATAACTATCTGGACATTATAAAGATTTTGCATATGAAATTTCAAAATTTCAAGTGTAGGAACTTCTGAATTTCCTACACTTTGAACCTTGAATGTCCCCTTAACATCAGCGTAGATGTTCATCTTTTGCCATGATGTGCCATAACTTCATGAGTGGTTTTTCTCTGATCCCTTGAAGATGTGCAGGTTTTTCTTGTAGAGTAGCCTGTCTTCTTGCTTGCTTTTGTTGGCCATCCACCCTCGCAATTTATTAGTATGAGTGTAGTTCTCGAGGCTCTTATATTTCCTGTGTTTGGTCCTTTTACCATCTGTTTCCTATGCCACCATTCTTTTACAACATATTTCTTCTCCTTTTTGCTTGCAGGAGATGCCACTGTGACATTTTTATCTTGAACACTTCCTGGCTGGGTTGCCTGGACAGGTAATCAGATGTTTCTTCACTTGCCTTCCCTAACCTCTCTTCTCTGTGTGATTGTTCTGTCACCTTTCAAGGCAACGGAACCCATCTTTTCTCACTGTGAAATTCTTCTTCTTATGACTTATTTCCATTCACTTTGACCAGTTGGGTTAAACAGCTTATCTGGTTAATTTATTCTTCTATGGGTGATGACATGTTTAATATTTATAATTGTCTCCTCCTATTCGCATTTGTCATCCCATGGGTTCCCTTGTCTCTAGCCATTGATGTCCACTTGTTAAGATTTTGAAGGTGTGTGTGGGGATGTGGAACCTCAGAACCTTTGTCTCACATTACTTTCACCACATTGCAGTTACAGCTACCTTAGGTTTTTGTCTCATTCCAGTCACCATTCTCCAATCTTCACAGAGGCTCTAAGAACAGATTATGGATACAATAGAGTAATATAATCCACCTTGTGACTAATGTTGTCTTGCAGGGAATACTTTTCTCTTCCAAAATCTGCATTGAATAACGTATAACAGTGTTCAGCCTTTCTGCCACTGATTATTGTTCACTTTTAAGATGGGGTTTTATGAAAGAATACTTCAACGTATATATCTCATTACTGTTATCGGTCCAGGTTGTCAACTTATTGTCATATATATATGTGGACACACACCTTCATGTACATATCGTACCTTTAAAGTTGTTCTTATTCATGGTAATGTGTTACACAGTTTGTCAGTATGTGACCATATGCAGATTTGATGTTTCCTGTATAGTCTGAACACCTCTCAGGTGTTCTCCCATAAGCTAATTCCTCCCTTCTGTTTTATTTTGTTGGAGTAAAGGGAGAACCCTTGCTTTCCCAGTCCTAAGCGACTTGGGAGGTTGATATCAAAAGTCCCCTTTGATCAAACCCCACTGGTGTGAGACCTAGTGAATGTACTCTCTTGATTGAGTAACAGGACAGGAGTGTTTCCTGGAACTGTAGTGCAGGCCATTCCACAACACTATCAATCAAGCCATTCCTTTTTATTAGGCCATCCATATGGTTCTTGCACTTGATTAAGGATGTTTTTCCCTGCATCTACTTGTTGTAGTACATTTTTCATGTATTTTTCACATCATTTATGACCTGATTTATTGCCCTAGCCATACTATGCATCCATGCACAGCTGACTGTGTGAGATATTATGGTCTGTTGAGCAATCTTACATTCCACCCGTACTTTAGCACCATACACAAAATTCCTTTGATAGTACCTTTTGGTCACCCACCTTTATTGGGCAAACTATTCTCTGCATGAGAAAGATGTGGTTTCCCACCAAGTGATGCCCACTTCATCCCACAACTTCTCCATGTGGGTGACATGCTTGATGTGTTTTCCTTTCATGACATTGTGATTTCAGAAAGGAGCTCATATTTTTAATTTCTTTCTTTACACCAGTCTTTCCACTATCTTGTCACTGTGGGATTGTAGTTATCTGTTCTGTGGACTAGTAACTAACATAGTTTGAAGTTAATATTTTTCTTACCTGAAAATGTATCTTAGATGTATACTTACCTATCCCCTCACTTCTAATGTGTTTGTTGTCAAGAATTAACTTTTGGTTTTACAATTGTACTGAAGGGCAATAGTGTGAAAAGAGGGTATAGACTAATGTTGATTGCATCATAGATGTTATTACATGCAGGGATGAGAGCTCATTCAGTGGCTCTGTATATGCATGAAAACTTTTTGCCATAACTGCTGAGTTGCAACCTATTTGTTCTGTGGAAAGGTGAATATTTAGCTTGAATACATTTTCAGTTAAGGAAAATATAAACACTTCAGGAAATGCATTCCCATAACTTATGAGCTTTATTGGTTGTCAGTTTTATTAAATTTCTGTGTATGTATGTAAACATACTTAAAAACATTGTTAGAGTAAGGCCAAGTAAGTAATTTGTTAAAAGTAAAAAAAAATGTCAAGTACAAAGCAAAAGCAGTAAATACACCACAGTGAAAGAGTACAGCATTTGTATTTTTTTTTACTGCTCAAGAAAGTAACAAAATTAAATGCCATACTTTTCCATTTTGGTGTATGTGTACATGTAACCTAAATTATCTTTGCTTGTTAGTTGTTTTTTTTTAGATTTAGTTCAAAGTTTTTCCTTTGGCTGTTCACTCTTATTTTATACATACATTCCAAGTAATTCATGGTACATTTGATGACATTTAAAAGCATCAGAAGATATAACTTTGCATACAAATTACTTTTCATTTTCATCATTTTAATTTTTCCTTACCTTAATATTCCTAGAAATACCAACTCAAATTGTATTATTTGAAATTAAAAGAAAAAGATTCAGTTATATTTTTATTTCTTGAGTTACAAATCTGTTAATTCAAGCACATGTGAAGTCTGGCTTTTCAAAAAATGAGATTTTTGATCCAATTAAATACTGACATCATAAAGAAATAATAAAAAGTAATAAATGTATAAAGTGTATTATATTACATATTGGATATATGTGGATAATGGAGTAATTGACCAAAAAAACTACTTTGTAATCTAGTATTAGTAATAGATATTTGTAATGATGCCTTTATAGAGAAAATAAGTCAAACTTTTGTAGTATTTAGATTCGATTAAATTTCATTCTCTTTCCTGTGTTCCAGAAAATTTCAAAGTAATTTGGAAAAATATAGATTGTCAGTAGATAATTTCAATTACTTCTTTCTTAGCTATGGCTTGACTAAATTGTGTAAATTTACACTTCTTGTTGTTCTTAACAATCAGTGTTTTATTTGCATGAATTAATTATTATATTGACTAGTATAAAAGCCCATCAAAAATGATGGGAAATCATTGTTGAATGATTAGCAAAAATTATAGAATTTAACTAAAACGAATTTGTCTATACTTTCAAAATGCACATACTCTTCATTTATTTCATCAGTCTCAAATTAATTCTTTAATCACCACATTTTTAGTGAAAACTAATGAAATGTCATCATGTGTGCAATTCTGAAAGAGATTTAATAGCACTCTTGAGCCTTTTCACTGTATTCTAGGTCAGGAAGTAGAAAATAGTCCAGACATTCTGAAACAAATTTTGAAATATTTTGACTGTACAAAGGATAAAAGATATTTGGTAGTAATAAATGTTTATTTTTCTTTATGTTTCAAGATCAAGTAAATATGTGTTAAAATACCAAAAGAATATTTATTGATTAACATTTATACACCACTAAAAATTTGTTCAACACTGATGGTATAACAATAGTAATATTAGCCCTATTTGTAGTCTAATTTAAGCATTAGGCCTAATACATAAACATAAAGTAAGGCTTAGCCAAAATACTGCTTGGTAAATTTTATTTTGCTTTTGGCTACAACTCAATGTCATAAAACTTCTAAATTAAACTATTTTGCTGTTATATCACCAAAGTTATCAAAAAATAAAGAATAAAAAACAAATCCTTCTAACAAATCAACACAAGTATTGAGTATGAATATGTAACTCCACTGTGAAATACATGTATTTGAGAAATCTTTTATCTTCTTTTTGAAATAATTTGAGGCTAATACCAGAGAATATGGTTAGATGTCTCTGAAAGAATCTTATTAGGGTGGCTGTTCTAATCCCCTTGCTATGGTACCAGACATATAGTGTTTCTTTTCTATTTACCTTTGTCTTTAGAAAAATGTTTAGTTAGCAAGGAAAAATTATTAATTTAATTTGTAGGAGGTTAAAAATTGCTAATAAAAACAAAATTTTTCTAATGCTTTGATATCTTTTAGGACATTAATTTCCTACATTTAACTATTTAGTGGCATCAGGTGCATGGTGTTTTTACTTTTTTGCCTAATGAAGCTTAAAAATATATTAGAGCCTCATGTTATATCGTTTTGTATCTTTTTTACATATATAATATAAAATATGTCTTTCTTGCTGGTTAAAAACATATTTGAAATTTAGCAGAAAAAATTTACAATTTTGAGGCAATGCTTACCTCTTTACACAAAAAGCTATCTTCCATATGCATCTTCCTTAGAGATTAGCCTTCAGGAAACTCCCACCTAAACTCGCAAGATTTCTTGTGATTGTGCGACTGAATAATGAAGTTTTTATGTAGTAGAAGCCCTCCACCAGTAGGAGAATGATGAAATTTCCCTGCGCACTAACTCCCTCTGTGTTTTTACACTTGTGATCATTCAATTCTTTAGCACTGAACACATCAGACTTGTTTTTTCTTTGTCAATTTAATGAGATTTACAATGTTGAGGGGGACTTACTTTCCTTCTTTTTTCTTCATACTATGAATATTAGTTCATGTACTGTCTTGTATGAGTGACTAATTTCCTCATGCAGGTTGAGTGATAATGATGGTTTATGGAGGAATGATGTGGTGACCATTGTGTATAGAATAATGAAATCCATTATGCTGCCAGGTACTTCAACTCCAGTCTCTTCCTCGGGCATTCCTTCCCCTCATTTGTGGGGTGAATGAGGAGGACGAATTTGATTGTTCCTTCATCTGGTTAGGCCTTTGGAACTTTTCTCCCAGTTGAAGAGAACCTTAAATTTCTCACATTCTTCAGCCTTAATTTATCAAGTATGCATCATTCTTTTTCTTTTCTCTGTGTTATATTCTTCTGCTTGTTCCCTAATTCTTATTTCTAACCTTAACTCATATTGTTTATCATTCCTGGACCAAAATTTGTTTCTGTGATCTTAAGCCTCTCCCTTCCCATCTATCTGATTCTTATTTCCTTGATTTTAGTTATTCTGCATCCCCTTTCAAAATTCATCTGTTTGGGATTGCCCTTGCCTTTGGGAGAGGAGAGGGGGACTTGTGGCATCGGTTTCACCCTACAGTACCCAATACTCCTGTCTTTCCCTGATTCTTTGTACCACATTTCTTTCCCTATCTCCTTTAAACCTCAAGTCTGAGGCACTCCACCATGCTCCAGAGCATCTTGCAGGTGATTCTCCACTGTGGCCATTTCTCTTCTACCTTTTCTGCTCACTCATCTCCTTGTCATTGGAAATTGTTGGGTAGGGGGTTAGGGTTATAGGTACTCTCCTATCCCAAGTTTGACTCCTTGTTCTTCCATCCTCTGAGCCCTTTGCCTAGCCTCTTTCTTTACCCTGAAGTTTGGAGGTATTCCTGATTTGATTGAATCATAGACTGAGGCTGCACATCATCAATTCTTGTTTCCACATTGTTCCCAACCCTACCCTCCACCATTGTACCTCTTTTTCATCCTTAGTTCCCTGTCTTTTTTATTCTCAACTTCCTCTTATTGGTGACACTCCCATTGTATCGGGTGCTGTGGGTGCCAGGCTGTCATGGTTTGAGCTACTGTGGTCACAGTTTTCCTGCCACCCAGAGGTTTTTCTACTTTTTACCCACGGGCTTTCTCCATACTCCCCTTACCATTCTTTTTTCATCCCATTTATTTCCTTTTCTCCTTCCACTTCCATTTATATCCAATGTCTCTTCAAGGCTGTGTTTGTCACCACTTCTACTAATTCCTCACTTCCTGTCAATATCTTATTTGCTGAGGTTTTTTTTTTCAAATCATTCTGTGCTGGGATCAACCTTTTCCCATCTGCTTGTGTACATGCCCTACAAATTCTGCATGTGAGGTTTTGTGTTTGTTGACCATGACTTCTTGGGAACTACTTATCCCTTTAATTCATATTCATATGCACCTCCTCAATTAATCCTTGTATGACCAGTTCATTGCCTCATGGGATTCTTTGATCTCAATGGTTCTCCTGTCCCTTCATCCATTCTAATATTTGTATGGGTGGTTGGACCTACAATTCTTCTCCTATGTTTCTCCCTTCTTGTTGTGGAGCGTCCCTGAATGTTTATTTTATATTCGGCACATGGAGCAGGACAAGTCCTCTCTCCATATTCACATGCTTGAACTTCTGATACACTCACTGTTGGGCATGATACTATTATTACCACTTCTAGTGGATCATTTAGTTATGTTTCATCTCAAGAACTCCTTCATTTTTCACAAATTAACCACCATGGAGTAATCCAATCCAGAATCCGTTTCTTTCAAACTCTGAACCTTTCTTCTGGAGCCAATTCTCAATGGGTTGTTTTCTCGCCAGCCATGTACTGAATGCTATGATTGGATTGTGGACTGCCTCTCTCGACTAAACCATGTTCTTCCTACAGTGTGTATCTTCTCCCCTGTTTTCATTGGGGATTCTCTTGAGGACTCTACTCATCATTACCTAACCAACCCTCTCACTTTCGTGCTTCCTCTCTTCTGATTATCAGTTCTCCATCCCTTGGCCTTGGCTGTTGCAGTCTACTGTTTGATCTGGTCTTTTACTTGTCATAATGCTCACCCACTTTCCTGCTCTATACCTTGGATCCTGGATTTGCCTAAAGATGCTCCTTGTCATTTCCTCTTGGTGGTACCCTCTGGCTGGCTTAAACTTGGTTCTCTAACATCTGTCAACCCAACCCTCTCTTCCCCTGCCAATTAGACACTATTGCTTCCACATCTACCATCTCTTTTCCATCATTGGATCTTGTCCTTTCATCTTCACATTTGGTTTTGTCCAATACTTCACCCGTGGAACCAGACTTTACCATCTGGTAATATTATCCCTTTCTGGACATCATTCTACCTCGTCCTTCTACCCATGTGGGGATGGGGAATGGCTTTCAACATTGGTCCATCTGTCACTATTTAACTCCAAATTGTTTCACTGTCAGACATCTTCACTTTACCAGGCTGTTCTACAGGGTACAGCTGTTTCACCTTTTGCTGATTATTGGGTGGCCTTATCTTCACCATTTTGCCTGCCTGATACCACAAAGAGTTTCCTCCCCTGTTCTCTTCTCCTTGTTCATATCCTTCCTTATCCATACATACACTTGCCCTGTTTCCATGCCTAACTGGGACTTCAGTGTCATCCTGCACACTTACCCATGCCCATTCAAGCCATTGGCAACCTCAATTTCTACAGCCTTCTCTTCAGACATATTTTTTTTTCTTCTTGCTTGTGGTCACAGTTGTTCTCCTCTTTATGCAAGTTACTTATCCTGTACCCTCTCCATTGCCCTCTTATTCTTCTTTTTTCTGTCTGGTCCTTCTTCCACTTGGGAAAGAAACCTCTATCCTTTTCCTCTCTCCTGCCCTTCTATTTCACTCCTATGCTCATTGGGACCTGGACAAATTATTCTGCCCTGTTTTTGCTGTTTGTTGTTCCTTAGCTTGTACCTCTCACTTTTGGGATTCTGTTTTCCACACTTCATTCCTTGGGGTTTTGTTTCTTCCAGGAACAAATCTCCTCTGCCTTTATTAGTATTGTTTTCCACATTGTTTGGTCTCATCCTCTGTAGAGGTTGTTGCTCACAGATTGTCTGCATTTCATTCCTTCTGGTTTGTCACCTCTCTCATTTCATTCTCTCATCACTTGTTTCCTACCACCACTGGACAAGATCATTCATGCTTGCATGTGGGCTACCTCACATAACTTAGTTGCTCTTTCTCTTCACCATCTGGCTGTCTTGTCTCCCAGTGGTCACTGCCTGCCTCTGAGACCTGGCATGGCCTGGTTATTAGGGTTCTTGACTTGCAATCTTTGGGTCACAGGTTCAAATCCCTGTCACACAGAACATGCTTGCCCTTTCAGCCATGGGGTGTTATAATATGATGGTTAATTCCATCATTCATTGGTAAAAGAGTAGCCCAAGAGCTGGCAGTGGGTGGTGTTGACTAGCTGCCTTTCCCTCTAGTCTATTACTGCTAAATTAGGGATGGCTAGCGCAGATAGTCCTCGAGTAGCTTTGCATGAAATTCAAACAAAGTAAAGTCTGCCACTGTTCACTGTCCTACAATATAACCACTGTCTTTGGGTGGATGAGTACATTCCCCTTTGGTTTATAGAATTTGCTTCCAGGATCCCACCTGGTGGCTGGTGATGCCTCCCAGGGTACACTTATTTCCAAAACTTCCACATCAAGCCAGGATAATGGAAAGGACTCATACCATTTGCCTGAACTCCATATATGCCCTCTGTTGAGATGGGTGTTCTGCAAGACCTCTTGAGGTATCCTTCTGGTATATTCTGATATCTGTTCACTGTTCAATCCAGCCTGTACCTTTTCCATGGACTACTATGGAAAAAGTCAGCACCAGAGGGTGCTATGCCTGCTTTCTTGGCTTGTGCTTGCTGGCTTCTCAAAATAGGTTTATGTGCTTACCCATTGCACCGTCTTCATTAAAAAACCTTTCTGGCAGACATTTGATAGGGATTGGGACATTTTCACTGGTTCTCCCTACTGCAAATTCCTCCTCTCTTTTTCATTTAATGGAGCAAGAGAGACATTTACCACTTATCACTTCCTAGCTGCTGGGGTGGGGGATCATGGAGAACCCTCACTGATTGGGACCTTATAGCCAGGGGCTGAACAAGTAGTGCCAGTTGGTGGGAGTGGATAATTATAATTATACTCATAACATGTTGGTACCCCCCATCATACTGCCTCCTGGATGTTGGTTCCCAGTTGGCCTGGTGTTGGATTAGTGTAGGACTGGAGCAGCCAACATAAGACCTCACACATGTGGTTGGTATGTGCTGCATTATGGTTGTAGATCCACATCTTCAGAAAGCTTCATGAGTGAAATTAAGGAGCATGATGGCCAGGCTGATGGAAATGGTGAGCTAATATCACTATCCAACAGAAGCAGATACAAAATAACTCTTGAAAAAGCCATATGACAAAATATTGAGCAATAGAACATTATGTTCTGGAAATAAAGGTTGTACATGTATTTACTCTAGAAATCATGGCTAGTAAAAAAGCTACAGTCAGCATTAAAAAAAGATTAGATATACAAAAGCAGTTTTATACTTTACTGTTGAGTATTTATTGTTAGGAAGATTTATTCAATGTATTTAGCAACCACTAGCTTCTGTTGTATTATTCTATAGTTGCATATACATTGAGAACTAGTGAAATAATACTTTTCATTATTATGAGCTGTTTTGACTAAATAATGGACAAACTGTAAATTAGTAACAAACCAATTGTAAGTAATTATTTTCTGACTAATTTTGTTAAATTATATTGATCTTGTGTAATAGTTATGTTGTATTGTTGGTTTAAACTAAATCCCTTAAGTTGGGTAAAACTTATGATAAATATTAAGAATTACAACAAAAATCAGTGTTAACGGTGATGATATCCATCTAATAATTCAGTGCAGTCTTGTCACTAATTTGTATTAAGTCTATTCTGCTTTATAAACCACAATGTGATCATAATTCATAGTAATGTTAACTGGTACATCAGACATGTTATACTTTACTGGACAATTAAGAGCATATCAACCTTTTCTTCCAAATATTGATGTTTTGAAAGGCCACTTTTAAATGTTTAAACTCTGTGGATACAGCTTATAGCACCCTTACTGTCAATGTTTTTACTTTCCACTATCAACTGATGATAAATTATTTAATGTAAGCTAGTATATTTCATAATATATTTAATAAGAGTGACGTTAGTATAAAGTTTTAATGTATCTCACCCAGTTATTTTCTGATGTTCTCAACTTCCAAATATTTCAAGTTATTTTTTGTAAACATAGACATAATTTGAGATTAACTATAAAAAAGACGATACACTGAAGATAAAAACACTCCTTAAGGAAACTAAACAAATACAAGATCTGTGTACATAAGTGTCAAGAGTGCGTTTGATCTTCCGGATAGACCCCACAACACATATCCTTACATTAGATATCTTGTTGAAGTGATGTTCACTGAAACACTTATAAGTGTGAAGTAAAATGGCAGGCATACACAAAGTCACGTCTCAGTTGATCCTTGTTATCCTCAGGGCTGTGTGAATGAGCATCGTCTGTTTTGCCTGTCATCTTTTGATTATAAACAAATAAATTTTTCCAATTAAAAAAAATAAAGTGTCAAACGTATTTCATTATATGTAGGAAGACAACAAAGTGAGTAGGACCTTATGTATACGACGCAGCGAACGTATATGACATTATCACACGTCTTTTCACGGTGAAAACTGTTTATCGCATTGTCGGACTAGATACGTTTTAGTGGTTTTCAGAGTGTTCTTCGTTATACTATAATTTTGATAACCCCAGTCAATCAAATGCATGAAGTAATCGATACAAAATGATAATATTTTATGAACTGAACAGAAAAATCATTGCAGTAAGTAACAACTTGACTATAATGGAACAGCCATTGTATATTGTATTGTTACGTCCTTTATTTTAGTGTTAGGTTGTTTGTTTGTAATTATGCACAAAGCTAAGCAATGGGCTATCTGTGCTCTGCCCACCACGGGTATCGAAACACGGTTTCTAGTGTTGTAAGCCCGCTGTGCCACTGGGGGGCTTTAGTGTTAGAACAACTGATTAACAGCATGAATCTCGTACTGTTTACAATTAACCTTAACGAATAGTCCAGTGGGAAAATTATTATAAAGAACACAGGTATTCAACTTTGCTAAGACTTGACCTTACAGTGTATGGAATATCTTTTTTTTTTTTTCGCAAGTTAACGGTATTTGTTTTTGCACTGTTTAAATTGTACTGCCAAGAAATGTAATTCGGTACCGGCTTCCAAAGAAAGGAGCGGTACTGCACTTGTTGGAACAGTGAAATTATATATATATGTATGTATAAAACTCGCATGTAGGTTAGTTATCTGTATTAGCTTGTGAAGATATCCAAATATGACAAAAGTAGTCCATCTTTACTCGAACTTTCAGCATGGCAAAAATAAATTGGGTGTGCGTCAAATGATTATTAAAATAACTTAGGTTTGAAAAAAAATATATATATAATTATTGGTGATAATTTAGTTTCGACAAGGCTGTCGTATTTTGTTTCATGTTTAGGAAAATACTAATTTTCGCTAATGAAGTGTAAAACTAGACGGTATCACTAACTGTCTGGGGTGTTATTGAAGCAGTTGAATGTTTGGCAAATATGTTTTCTGTTAGACGTAGAAAATGACTGTTTATATAACGTAAATTACAACTATATTTTATAATTTGTAAAGACAAATGCGTAAAAAAAACTACTTCTGAAAGTCCTTCCAATTAGATTTTTGATTTACAAGAAGAGTTTAAGATAGAGCACGATAATTTCGTATTTCTATATCATACTAAGGTTAAACTTATTAAATAGTTTTCTTCTATGTATGAAGATTAAAGTTTCTACCCGTAGAGAAGTCAAGGGTAATCACAGTTGTTGTTTTTTTTTTTCTCGCAAACTATGACTATTACTGACTACATATTTATCTTCGTCCTCTGGTATCGCTGCGAGACCCAGATGTGCGGCGAGGGCGAGGAACGCGTACTGAGGGCGGACTCTTCTTGATGTGGTGACGTCATTAAAGGCTAACTTCCTGTAGATAATTATATTACGTTAACTTTCTTGGTCTGTTCAGTACAGTTGTAAAATATTACGTTTATGCATGTACATATTTCTGTAAAATGCACGCAGGTATGAAAAATATGTGTATGAATACATACACTTAAAAGCAAACGTAAAAACATCAGGTTGAAATGCTAGTTACTTAAACTAAGTTTATAACTTTTCCCAAAGTTACAGCTTTAGCAGTTTATACCTGTTTTGTAGTCTATAATACTTCTTGTAGAATTTTAGCTTTTGTCTAAGTTAAAACTCCACATTCTTATATAAATTAAATATGACATAAACAACTGTCTTTTTTTTTTTTACTGGTTGAGTTAATACCGGTAAAAATAAAATGTATTCAAATTCCACTGATTTTGTACTGTACAGTTGAGTAGATGATAAGAGCTATACACACACACTTGTACTTCCAACATCACTGCTGAAAGTAATTTATTATCCCA
Organism: Limulus polyphemus; assembly: GCF_000517525.1. Taxonomy (NCBI): domain Eukaryota; kingdom Metazoa; phylum Arthropoda; class Merostomata; order Xiphosura; family Limulidae; genus Limulus; species Limulus polyphemus. The sequence continues at coordinate 612,505 of NW_013665973.1, read as the reverse complement.
TCCTTCCAAGAGAAGGAGGTACATGTCATTCAATTGTTAGTTCGTATCTATAGCTCAGAAGCCAATAGAACTCAACGTACATATCACTGTTTACAGCGGATGATTAAAAATAATGTCAAATATTTTGTTGTTGCTTTTGCTAAGAAATTTTCTGTTATAAAACATGCATGACAGTAATTTGTTTATAGGGTTAAATGGTTTGTTAAGCTCTCGACATGTGACTTTTAAATTTTAATTATAATAGAACTTATTTTCCGGTTTTATAATCTCGCCTCCGACTGTTATTTCAGTGGAATATTTTTTAAAGTCGTATTACTTTAACGAAGATTACCATTCAAAGCACAGAAATGGAAATTCTTTGAGATCTTCTTGTCATAGTTAGGACATGTTACGTTTGAAGCGAATTAATTTGTGATAGAAATTGTGTCTTGGGAATTTTCGTTCTCGATGGAAAGTGTGTGTATACATAAGATGCACATACAAGGAGAGGCAAAAGTTACTCTATAGCTGCTATACGATTGGTACTAAAGAAAACATTACGAAGACAATTGAAACCACTTTAACTGTTGTTTGTTTCAGAAACTAAACTACGTTTTAAATGAAACAACTAAACGATAACTTTTACCCCTCCCCCAATATATATCATAGGTATAGGAATTTTGAAAATACCGATTAGATTGGACATTTTATATATACGTATATATAGTAAAAGCTTTATTTTCGGCCATCCGGCACTGCTCAGGTCCGGCAGACACCGAATAGAAGAAAATTCCGGTTACGAAAGCGTTTCTCGTACGATATTTTACAGAAACTTTTTTTTACACCTTGCTTATGTTCGAAAGCACAGTATTTCTACATCTCTATAACAATAACACATTAAACAATACTAAATATTGTAAAAACCTTAAAGTGTATCTAAACATTTATACATCCAGTATTTTAAATGTGAATCAATTGTACAGGCGGCTACCAACTGAAACTTGCCGGTGAGAAACAATGTAAATAAAGCCACAGAAACGCCACTAAGTACAATGAGCATTTGTATTTGGAGATACAGAAATTTCCGGTTACAAGAGCTTTCCAGATACGAAGATGCCGGATAACAATGCATATATAAATATATATTATAGATGGCAAACGTGCCTTAAGATTTCATTAGCGTTGGAGTTAGATTTTCAAAACTTAATAACTCAGTTGATTATTTGTTTGTAGAATAAGTCTTTTGAGTTAGTATTGTGTAACATGATTATAAGACAGTTGTATGATTTTGTTAAAAACCTGTCACTTCTATCAGGGACAGTGTGACGCACTGGAGACGTAGCAAGGCAAATAAACTAGTTCTTAAGCTGTTTAAACCATAGTTTAAGAAATACTAGGTTGTAATTTATGGTTAACAACATTGGTTGCTATTTTTATCCGCCATTGCGTGTATGATCAAGTTTAAACAAAGGCGTGTATACATTTTCATAGTCCAAAGCAAAAGTTGTGTAGTCGTGTATTTCACCTTGTTTGACGCGCATGAGTAAATAATCGGAAAGGATGAAAGGATTTGTGAAATGTGAAAAAATAATAATGTACACTTCTTGCACATTTAGTCTGTGCTTATATACTGTTTCAATACAGAATCGTAAAGCACGGTAGACTTGATGCTTCTTGTGGAAATAATATCTGTACGTGCGTATTTTCTTTGTGTGACGATATCTATTGCATGTACATGTTTCGATTTTTGTACATGTCCCACTGGTATCTAGCTAGAATCACCGAATACATGAATTAAGAAAACCATAGTCATGCTGACTATAGCAAGGACCTTGTGACTTCTGTAACCAGAAATCGACTCATTAGTCACGTTAGTCTGCACTGCGTAATGTACGAAGATTTTCCCACATGCTGCTTTTCTATAGTTTCGGGTTTCAGCCGTCAACTTGTGTTGGAAATACTGGATAGAACAGAACCATTCTCTTCAAACCGGGCAAGATACACAGAACCACAGCACGTTGCACATTTGTAACAGGATAATGTTGTTCCTTTTGTCGATTAATAAAAAGTTTAGCCTAAAATTTTTATACAAAAGCGTAATGTGGTTTTCAAATAAGAATGTGTGAGTTGTATGCACAATTTTTGGCACTGTTATTCCTTTAAATATATTGAACTGACTGGATTTTAGACTGTAATGTTACGATACAGAAAAACAAAACAAATATGTGTATAATAAAACTTTTAAGATTCGTTCGACGTAGGGACGTAGATGAATAGAAATCATCAAAAACACTATACTTATACTAAAATTAATTTATTCATGTACATCTACTGGCATGAGAGTCCGTAGGGAGGGGGGACTTGCCCCCCTCCCCCGGAAAATTAGAACATAATGCTTTCTTTATTCATTCAGCATGTGTTTATGAATTTGTTATTCAATTTCTGCGGACGCCCATGTCTGTAGGAATGGTGCACCATAAATGTTAAAAGAGAGAGATGCTGTACTGTTAAAATTTGAGAGTTATTATCGGCCTCGCATGGCCAGGTGGTTAGGGGATCTAGACTCGCAATCTGAGGGTCGCGGGTTCGAATTACCGTCCCACCAAACATGCTTGCCCCATTCAGCCGTGTGGGCGTTATAAACCCACTATTCGTTGGTAAAAGAGTAGTCCAAGAGTTGACGGTAGGTGGTGATGACTAAATGTCTTCCCCCTGGTTTTTCACCGCTAAATTAGGGATGGCTAGCGCAGATAGTCCTCGTGTAGTTTTGCGCGAAATTCACAACAAATAAACAAACAAGAATGATTACAAATGTTACATTAAAGATATAAGTGTTTAAAAAATACGATAGTGCTCCAATATAGAGTTCGCAGCTATATGGGTTACGTGTGTTATTCCTCGGACCAACCAGTTCGAGAAATATTTCAGAACTTTAGTTTTAACTAGCATCTGGCGATATGAGTTTCGTAACTGTTCTTAAATTGCATTAATTCGAAGTATAATAATCAAAAAAAGTATCCAGGTGAATTACAAATGTATGAAACAAGGCTTAATTAGTTATTCTAAAAATTCATGAGTGAAAGTAAGAGAGAGAGAATGCGATGTTAGTCACACCATATTTGCCATATCTAGTGCCGACGAAGCCTTTATCTTAATACCCAGGGCTCATCAGTGCGATTAAAAGAAAAAGTTATACACGTGACATGTTTCATTTGTCGGAGGATTATATACACGTAGTAATGAGTAGTGTTTTGTTTCAAGCAACGAAAAAAACAAAACAAAATAATTTTAATAAAGGTTATGACTAGGTTAGTAGTATTATCACTACTTATAATCAGTTTTGGTCGATATGAACTAATATTTACTCGGTAAGATATTTTAAAGATCTCTTGTTGTGAACGCTGTCTGTACTGTAGGACAGCGTGAACCCTTTAAACATGTATATATAGCTTTAGGCTATCATAAAAAAAACCTTATTAGACAAAACTGGCCGGAACGACTTTATTGTTTCTCAACGCTCGCCACCATTTGACAAGCATAATTGCCACCAGACGTCTCTGTTAAAGGACTGCATCATGCTTGATCGTTTTAAGCGGTATTTTGGTTCTAGGAAAAGGTCAAGTATACGTGTGACCTTTTCCATCACAGTATCAACACTAGTATATAAAAGGAAGTTTTATCTTTGTGATCATGGAGTCTGAACAAAAATGTGTTTAATTATGCGCACAAGAAAAGACAGTAGTATATATAAATGTGGTTATTTGTACCACACAATATAGGTAATAACATTTCATTTAAGAAAAATGATTGTGATTATTTGTAACTGAAATCTTAAGTTTTATTTCAGCCATATATATATATATATATATATATATAATATTTGTTACTAAGTAGTACGACTATT
>NW_013665973.1:594787-608612 GCF_000517525.1 Limulus polyphemus | reverse complement strand
ATATATATATATATATATATATATATTTGTATGTGTGTGTAAATATGTAAATAAATTATCGTAAGAACTAGTTCCCTAACGTGGTTGTTATTGTGTTGGACCAGTATATAGTTACTTTAGTTTTTCGACGGTGTTGATTTTGTGTCTGCAAGTATGAGTACATATATGATCGTTCAGTTGTTACCGGTTTGTCTACCGACGCATGTATGTATATATTATCATCTGGTATGCACGCGTGTCTGGTTTCAATATTGAAGAAAAACAAATGGAAGAAGAACGTAGGCTAGCGACCAAAAGAACTAATGAAAACGTGGCAGGCTTTTTGTTTTTTCATGCTTTAGCCTCTGTAAGTTTAAGTTTTTTTTTTTGAATGGCTATTTACATTACCTTCGACTAATGCCAGTGCAGGACGTTATATGTGGTAAGAATTGCCTCTGTTTCGTTGTACTGACGTTGGTTTTTAAAATGTGGCGCACAAGTAGAAGCTGTTCTTTGTATTCCCAAGAAACCTCGGAAACTCCGGGTAGACTATTTTAAGAAGCTACAGAAAGCCTGAAATGTAGCACTAGGGATCTTGTGATTAAAAACCCCTGAATTTGACAACATTTAATTTCCAACCTGATTAGTTTTCAATCACATTCATCATAAACAATTAACCCAGCTATCGTATATTCTGAAAAAACAACAACAAATAGTTTAGGAAGTATCATCATTATCGATTCCTTTGGAGAAAATGTACCTAAAGCCTTTATCTTCTGCCTGCACGTACACACGTAACTATGATGTAGCTCTATTTTGTAAAGTTTGTTTATGTTTTGATTGAGCCCCAAAGTCTTAATTTAGTCTTTATTTAACCCTGCCCTACGTCAGGAAGTGAGTTGAAGGGGAGCGAACCGGAGCGCCGTTCCTGTGGTAAGAAATTGTTGGGAAAACGCTCCTGTTGTTAGAAATTTTTATGAAAACGTTCCTGTTTATAATGTCCAAGGACGTTCGTAAATTTATAGATAAGTTATCACAATCTTACACATTCATATCATATATTCAGGCCTACTTTGCGACATGTCATTCTTCTACATTTGAGTTACTTTTCGGTGTCAACATACATTATCAAATAATCGAAATGTCGTCGACATTTTGCAAATGTTTCGTTTCGAAACGTCAAAAACCTTTGGAAAGGTACGTATTATAATCATATCCAGGATACAGTGTATACGTTTGCAAAAATTCAGTTTATATAGTATAAATTATGGTTTAATTTTCTATCATGATAACAACTTGGTAAAACCGATTATCTCCATCTGCTCACGCCATCTTTGCACAGTATAATGTTGTGCTACCTTTTATATAGCTAAGGTGTAAAACCAAATGTATCGCTCCTTTTCTATCATATTTAATCGCCATTCAATCACTTAGTTCACCTTCTCACATCAACTACGCCAACTTACAACTTAGACCTGCGATTGTGACAGGTAAATATGCATCTCGGAGCATCTCAAACCCTAGAGCTTCCAGGAGCGTCTTAGATGCTGTGAAGCTGAGCTTCACGTGATAACATTACACCACTCAAGCCCTGCCCTACGTGAATTGGAATAACTTGGACATTTCATCATCAAACAAGAACACTGCATGATCAAACTCTTTAAAAACAAATATATTGTAATTGCAATATATTTAAGTTTAAAAAACAGTTTTAATCAGTATGAGTTTCCCACAAAGTCCTTATTAAAATTAATTATGTTCGTATAGGCCTTCCAATAGCCCTCTTTTTTTTGTGCTCTCCCAATTTTAACCAATTAAAAGATATCCTGTTATTATTTTTGTACTTCTTTCATGAAAGAAATATTGCTGCGTATTCTCTAAGCCTGTACAGTCTGCTTGTATATAATTTTGATAGCTAGGAACTTTACGTATTAGCAACAAAGTGCGTAAAGCTGTGGTGGTGATCTCAGCTTTAAAGAGGTGGAGAAAAATGAAGGTGTGTAATACTAATGATATAATAGGGCTTATTTTTCCGAAGGAGAAAAATCAAGATAAATATTTTGTGCTGCTTTTGCTCTCAATGCTTGATGAGGTAAATCATTCATAATAATTTACGCACAATTGTTATGCCATAAAGAAAAGTAACTACTAAAATATATAATTGTAAGTGTTTGTATTGTGTTCTTTTTCACCCTAATAGTATATTATTGGCCTATACTTCATATCTACTTTTCCTACAATTATTCCAAAATTATTCATACTTTTTCTTTTGTTAAATCAATCCTCCCTACGTTTTTTGATCAAGTAGCTAGAAAGCATGTATCTCAATGCTGATGTGGCTGGAGGACCAACTTTTTTTTTATATATATTCAAATTAGTGAGTCTCATCTCTTGTATGAGTCTATGTTGAACTACTTTTTTAATCTTGCAGAAAAAATAACTGTTTTGGAATTGCATAGACACTTTAATGTTTTTCTACCCTGCTGAAGGAAGGGTGGATTATCGGTTTTCGTTAATTGTGATATAATGATATTAAACCAAAAACAGCCCAGCTGTAACAAAAATTTGCGGCCAAGAAAAAAAAAAAAAAGAATGGCGACTATAAGATGTGAAATCAAAATCGGCGGCCAAACCAGTGCAGTAATGCTGTTGAAGACAATGAAAATTTTAATAATGACAATTCAGATAAACATTGTGTTACCATCCTCCATGTGTCACTTAGGAGTCTGTAATGCAATGTTTACCCGAATTGTAATTATTAAAACTTTCGTTGTTATCAACAGTATTACTGCACTGGCTTGGCCACCAGTTTTGATTTCACATCTTATAGTCGCCATCTTTTATTTTTCTTGGCCACAATTTCTTTATAAACTACTTTTCAAAAATCGGAATGTACAAGTGATTGTGAGGGATATCATCATAACTTTTTTGTGATAGCCTAAAAATACATATATGAACAAGGTGAACTGTAATTTGTAAATGCCTGGATTTTACAAACACTTGCATACGTGGATTTATTACGTCAAGCAGCATTTGGCTTACATATCAGTTGAATGTCTACCATGCAGAGAAGCTTTGAAATATAGAAAAATGCTTTCAAAGTGGCATAGTACAATATATTGTTACTTACATACATGCAAACTATCACATCATGAAGAGACGGTATGATCTAGGCTGTAGAATAAATATGATGTATACATCCTTTGTTGTTGTAGGCTTGGACACCCTAGTCAATTGAGATCCCATAAAAACCAAATAGCAGCCAATGTTTAAAACTGAAATCAGGGGAATTCCTATAACTAATTTCAGAACGATTCCATTTGCTATTGGTCCTGCAGGTCTGAGTAAAAATTATCCTTCAAAAATCGCCGTTCTTTTTTATGGTAACAGCTAAACGTTGTGTTTGGTTTGGGCAGAATTTTGTACAGTCATCGGGTAAACGGTATGTTAAATGTGTACCACATTTAATAACAATCAAGGTTTGGGAAGTATGTTTTTTAAATTTTTAGAAATTCCGTACAATTGTATGCAAAGAAGACGAAGAAAATTAGACTAATTTTGGCATCGCGTATCTCAGCTTTGCCTGCATGGATTTACTTGAAATTTAGAATGTGAGGTAAGCAAACTGGAAGGCAATATAGGTGAAAAATTCATGGAGGGAGTAGTAACTTACAGATAACCGAAAATTGCAATTCGTTGGTTCCTGTAAATAGCACACTGTGTGCTGCACTCTCAAGTTCTTTTTTTCTTGGCTGCAGATACACTACTATGTATCTCGATCTGTTTACATAGCACAATGTATTTTTATAGGGAGTATTGTTCATATATCTGTTTTACATACAAGTGTTACATCCATTTCTTCAATAAGACGTGTCCAGCTATTTGATTACTTGAAGTTTTTGTGTTATAGGTTCCACAAGTATTTAAAGTTCATGCTAATCAGTTGCTGGTGGTAGTCCAAAGCTTGCAGTGTTTCAAATCACATGTGCTTTGAGTGGGAGATGGGAGCCATGCTGGACTAAATGTTATATGCTTTCATTCACTGTAGCCTAGCTTTGCCATTTTTTGTTGTTTGTTTGTTTATTTCATAAAGATCCACTTACCTTTAGAAGAAAATTTTCCAGGAAGATTTAAGTGATGACTGAAATTGTCTAAGCTTCTTATAAATTGCTGTTGTATTATATCTGCCATAACCTGATGAGACCCTTCACACAATACCAGGGCTTTTCAGGCAGGCTGGGATACAACAGACATAGTAGTGTTTGAAACATTATTTACAGTAACAAATCACTTGACAGAAACTTTTACTTTGTGAATTGGATTACATTGGTGAAGTGTGATTTTTCATCAGTTTTATTTGTGTCACACCAGAATTAGGGAAGGATTTTAAATCTATATTACACTATAAAGTATTAATTACTAGCATATAGCCCATCAAAAATGATGGGGCAAGTACTACCACCCCCACCCCATAGTATACCCTAACATCACATTTCATGTCTAACTGAAATAAATAAATTTTGCGAAATCAAGCTTGACCAACGAAGAGGCAGAAAAGTGCAGTCGAGGCAGTCAAATGTTGGTAAATTCCTTTGTGAGCCAGTCAACATTAAGATCATTCATGAAATGAATTTGTGGCATATTAATAGAATAATTATTGGTAAAAATCAGTTAGATTAACAACTTCTAGTATACAGAAATGCCAGTGATATTGTTGTTAGTCTATGTACTGAAAGTATAAAATGAAATGTATAGACAAAAAATATTTGTTAATTTCTTAATTTAGAGTCTTAAAGAGGTTTGTTTATTATTAAAAATGTTGGTGATATAACAGAAAATAGCTTAATCAGAAAAGATTTAAGTTTAAAATTGAATCAATATTTTTTACTTTCATGAACGTGAGAATATTGCATTATCACATTAATAAGATCTTCTGAGTGGAAGTAAAGAAGATGGCATAATTCTATGTCAACCACACTATATCTGCTATATTCAGTGCTGATCTGGCCTTTTATTTAATACCAGGGATCTTCAGGCTGGTTGGGATATGACAGACAGATGTAGTGGTTCAGACACTATTTACAGTAGCAAATCAGTTGACAACAACTGTTATGATGTGTGTAGTCTTTATTAATTTAATTATAGATTCATCACTGATCTGGTCCTGTTATGTTTACTCAAGAAATAATGATTTTTTTTTCTTATAGTCTCTAGGGCATGCTCTAAGAACTGAACTTTTAAAAATATTAAGCTGAAAGCTTTGACACTATATATTTCAATACTGTCACATTGATTTTAATGCAGTAGAATAAAGAGGCAATACATAGCAAAGCTGTTTGGTTGAGTGATCATTAAAGGACATAACAACCTTTATTTTGTTTAATTAATAGTCTCTTAAACTTTTAGTATACATGTTTTTAATGTTTGCCTACTTAATTATATATATATATATATATATATATAAACTAGCAAGCAATTCCTAATTAGGAGCATAGTTTTTATAAAATAAGTATTTTAAAAGATCTAATTGGAACTTTTTTTGATGATTAATGACATTTTTTTATGGTGTTATGTTTAGTGTGCAATTTTTTTTACTGTTCTTTAGTTAACACTTTTCCACACTGTGTTCCCTTTTCACAAAATAATAGAAATGTTTGTTTCAGGCAAATGCTGTACTTAACCACTTTACAGTCATTACTATCGACAGAACTTGCAAAAGCTACAGAGAAAATAGCCTTATTGAGCTGAGGAACTAGTGCTTGTATTGCACAACATAGGATGCTACCATCTTTTGTGTGAGAATTTGGATGGGGATATGGGATTTACTATCTCATAGCCTGAAAACTAGTGCAAATTTGGCCACACTGGTGGGTAATTCAGATTCCAGGTATTACAAGGAGCTCAAATCTATATTCAAAATTTAAAAAAGAGAGAGAATATTGAAAATCTTTATTTGGGAATCAATTTACCAAACATGTGTCCCTGACTCGCAGACTCGGTGTTAAAAATATAAAATGGGTTGCATTTTTGTAACTATATGATGCTAAAACAGAAATATGATGCAAAAATTAATGTTACACTTATAAGTCAGAGATTTTCAAATTTTGAATCATCTTAACATAAGTGCACGTAACATTGTGAATTTTAAAGAGACCAGTTTATGCTAAATTAGCTGCATGCTGCACAGTTGAGTAAATTTATGATTATACAACAGGGTCATAGATAGAAGTCTATAAAGAACTGCTACACTTGGAAAAAAAAACATGAGTAAAGAAGCCATACCGTTGGATCTGAATGCATGCACTTTTGGAATAATTTGTACTTATCACTGAAAATGGTGCATTTTGATGGTATCTGAGGTCTTTTCTACACATTTTAAGTATATTTTACACATATATGGGTGCATACAATACTCATATTCATTAATTGTAAATGTAAATTTAGTCACTGAGATAATAAATGTCAATTTGTGTATGTTTTCTACGGAAATATGTATTTTACTTTTTATGTCAGTCTAATGTAATCTTTTAATTATGTGAACTTTGCTATAAAGCTGCTTCCATTTTTACAACCAATAGAGACTATGTCAAGAGAGAATTCTTTGAACACAGTAGAACAGTCATTAAGATGAGTTTAATCTTCTTTTTTTTTTTTTATGTCTTGGCATATGAATTTTTTGTTAATGCTCAGAACACCATAAAATGTTTGCTTTTATTGATCACTGTTGCTAATGTATGTTCAGTTAATAAGCAGTTAGTTTGGTTTGTGCTAGAGACATGTATCAGTGTTAGGATAGAATATTTAAACTTGGTTGTTGGTGACTCTAATGAGTGGTTGAGTATGAAAAATATTGTCATGTGCAGTAAAGTAATTTTTTATTTCTTTGTTTTTCACAGCATCAGCAACATACCAGATCATAAATGTACTTGCTTGTTTGGTAATTGCTGCAGATGTAAATCAATTTGCATTTATGAGACTGCTATGAGGTTGTTTGTTATCGAGGTGTTTATGTGTTTAATTTTAATGTGGACATTCATACTATCAAAGAATCAATGTTTTTCTCAAGAAGACTTCCATAATTTTACAGGTTTATTAGCCTTTAAAATACATATCTTGCATTGTTATGCTGCAGAAGTTGTTGCATTGTTGACAAAAGTATCTACCAAAACTTATTTATAGTATCAGAAAGATAATAGAAGACGTTTAAAAATAGAAATTTTAAACAATACATACTTAGGCAAATAAGAATACAGGTGCAGTACGTTTATGATTTGAAGTAGATCAATAACCTAACTCATTAATAATTGAAATTTATACTGTTCTTTGTTAATTTGTATATGTAAAGAACAATGTTAACTTGTACAAGAACAGAAATAGATAATAGTTTATCAATGCATAGTTATTAACCTAACAGTATTCTATTTATCAAATGCCTAAGTCTAAGCTGAATCAGTGTTATCTATCATTGTTTTCATATGAAGTGTATGGATGAAAGATGTCAGTCAAATTAGATAATGATATATTTAAGAAACAACAGTAGGTTAAACTAGATTGTTACTATACTTTTAAGAAACAGTAGGTTAATCTGGATGTTACCGTATACTTAAGAAACAACAGCAGGTTAAACTGAAGTGTTACTGTACTTTTAAACGAAAGCATTGGGAAAAACTGGATCACTATTATATATTTAGCAAAAATCAGTGGGAAGAATGGGCTGATACTGTACATGTGGAAAAATAGCATTGAGTAAAATAGAATTGCTACTATGTTTTAAAGAAGCAGCAATGGGTAAACCTAGCTTCTTGTTATATATATTTTTTTGCATCTTATATAAATGTAATTACATTAGAAGGAACAATGTCCTAATTTTTTCTCCTGAAGTTTTCTGTGTGAAGCAAGTGGAATTTCTCTCTCTCTTGCTTACTTAAAGTTTTTATATTTAGGTCTTTCATTGTACATTGAAATACAAAAATGATTTTTGGCCTTATTTGACATTAGCTTATTGGTACAAAGCAACACATAAAATTTGTTATTTTTTTCACAGTACAAGGCAACAGGAAATGTTCTGTTTGACCAAGCTTGTAAGATGCTCAACCTGTTGGAAGTAGATTATTTTGGTTTGGAGTATGCAGACTCCAATAATACAAAGGTATGTGAATGTTACTTTGAGCTTGTGTTTTTTCACCATGTTTGAAAAAAAGTACTATTTTAAAAAACATATGGCATATGCATTTGTTGGGAAGGTTTGTAGATCAATAGGAAGATAAGTATAGAGATGCAAGTGCTCTGCTAATTGTAATCTTTAAAATACATTTTGAGGAAATATCAGTTGTATCACTGGTTACAATATAAACTGTTCATTTTATGCCTGAAAGCAATTTTAATGGGTCTTGCAAGTTGCATCAGAGACAGAGTTATCCAGCTAATCACAATGTTTTTAAAATTTTAATAAGTAGTTAAAAGAATTATACAGTATAGATTACATTTTCATTAAGATATTCTCACAACCAGCATTTCTTTAACTTTGCTTCTACAAAATGTGAATTTCAAAAGTAATGTATATATATACTGTATGCAGAACATGCTGATTGGTTTTATAATTACAAACAGTTATTGCTCATATGTTAACTATTTATTGCAATGGACATAATGAAGAAAGTTACTGGTATATTGTTGTTGTTTTTAAAACAGAAATCACCTTTAGCATTTAAAGTCCACTTAAACATTACAAACACTGTATGCGTGTATAATATTTGAACATAAAAGTTTTGGTAAATTATTTCAAGTAATTTTAACAATTAAGGAAATAATTGTAATTTAACACAAAGTTCTTCATGTTAGTGTTTTTGTAATAGAAAATGACATTAATTCTTCCATCATTCACCACTGTCAGATTATTTTCATTGGTGGAAAGCTGCAAGAAGGCTTAAAGTAACCTAAGAGATTACAGTATTAAATGTGATCTAGGGGACCTTAGTCATTATTAAGGTCTGAGGTTTTGTTATAATTTCAAATAAGCTTTTGCTCACTTGTTATACACATTTTAGGTCCAATCATTCCTTTTTGAATACTTGTCATTAACTTGTTTTTAAAGTCTTAAAAGTTTAAATAGGCTGCATTCTGGCACAGTATAAAGAAATAAATTGTATGTTTTTGCACTATAAAAAAAGTTTTAAAATGCAAACAATCATAAGCTTTAGCATTAATATATTTTAAAATAATGTTCAATCATCATATGTGAAAACTAAATTATGTCTGTTAGGAAATTTTTTTAAAGTGATTTATGGATAGCGAATGATTTCCTTTCATTGTTTTTTGAAAAGCATTTATGAGATTACTGTTGTGAAAATTGTGAATGATCCTAAGGAATCGATGTATTTTATAAAATGACACATTGCAAAGCTACATCATGCTCTGGCACAAGTTTCAATTAGTATAATAGTCTTAAAACCCAAGTTCAGCCCTTGAAAATATCTAAACCTATACGTACATTTTAAAATAACTTTTTTATACCAATATTTTTGAATCTTTTATAAATTAAAATCCATAAGAAAGTTTTATTCTAAACAAGCAGAAGTACTCACTGGAAAAATTTAAGTTAATCTATCAATTTAAGTTATTTCATGGACTTTAAAAAGGTTAATTGTGTTGCACTCTTGGTTTCACTCTTAGTCAAAATTCTGAGCTACTTATACTTCCCACTGCAAAAAGTAATTGTTCAACATTTCGATTGTGCTAAGGTCCACTCAACAATAACATATGGTACATGTACATTTTTATTCTTTAAGTTGCATCATATTTTGAAATGTGAATGATAGTGTGATTAATTCCTAACAGTTTAATGTAGAATATCCTGCTTGTGAAATAAAATTTGTCATCAACATTATTCATGCCTGTTTATCTGTCATTTCAAAAGTGAATGTTGAGTTTTGCCTGCATGTGCAAATTTTCAAGCAGGAGTCAGATGAATGCTTGGATAGACACCATGGTTTGCAATATATATAAGATGTAATAGTAAAAATTGGCTGCACAATTATACATCTGTGTAGTGCTGTAAATTGCTCCAAGTTATTATGTTTTGTATCTTCTTGATGAAGTTTATCAGACACTAAGCCACAAGATGCTGAGATTTTCAGGACAAAACTTGTGACAAAAGATAAAGGATTACAGAATTTAATATCAAAATACGGTATTGCAGATTGTTTTCACTACTACTGAAATATGAATTGGCTAACTGAGAATTTAAAAAAACTCTAATTCTTCAGACCTTCTACCTGTATTATTCAAAATAAATTTGAGTTACAATTCTGTAAAAACTTTAAATAGTTTGTTTACTTTTACTTGCTCTTGCTTTTTATATCATGAGCAGTCTTAAATACTATATCTCTAAAAATCATAATAAATAGGATAATTAGATTACATCAGTAGATACTTAATGTATCTTTTAAAATTATATATTTATATTATATAATTTTACATTCTCATTGAAACTTGAAAAGGCTCTTAATCAATTCAAAAGTATAATATCAAAAATATTTTTTCTTTCTCCCAATGCAGAACAAATGATTTTTAATAATAATAATTTTTTGGTACTAAGTTTTAATAGTGTGTAACATGTATGTGATAGAGACTAGTAAAGTATATACATTTGTGAAATCTTTTCACAAAACCCAACATGTTTCAGAAAATGTTATAAATTTGTACTATATTAGCTTGTTTGTCAAATGTACACTGTTAGGTATCCTTGTAACCTCCAAAAGTAAGAAGTTTTCAGTTGTCAATCACTCTTAAAGTGTTATCCCTAATGTTTTTTTTTATGAAATAAGTATAGCAGTTTTATAATTTTTTTAACTTGACAAATGTAATAATTTTGCTCATATAAGTGTAGTGGATGGAGTTAATACACACCTGTATACACAAACATACATTTATTTCCTAAACTTCACAAGCTCACTGATTGTATTTTTTTAAGTTTAAACTATACTGAATGTGCACTAAGATAAAATCAAACCTAGTAATTATAATTCTTTTAGATAGTTTCTTTATTGCCAATTTCGTAGTATTGTCTGGACTATAGAATGTACATTGTAAATAGAACTTTTTTACAGGTTTTTGTTTTATGGTTGATTTATTAAAGTTTTATTCTAAACTTGTTTTACTAAGTTGTGGTCTCAATTTATTAATTAAAAAGGTCTCTCTTTTTCTTTTTTTTTATTGCAAACTATTTTCATCATTTCCCTTCACAAAAATCTTAAAGAAATTGTGATAAATTACAATTTAATGTTTTTCAGAGTGTGATTACATATACTTGATTTGTTATTAGTTATCAAATCTGCATGTTTCTAGCCACATAACAGTTGACCCAAAATACCTAGAATCACATCTAAGATATTGAAATTCATACACAGTGTTAGTTGTTTCAAATATGATATTTTATCTTTGAATGTACAAAAACACTATAACCTAAATTTAGGTTTAGAGATAAATTAGTATCTGGATAAATTCTGTGAAAAACTTTACATGACTTTTTTCACAATAAACACATTTTCAAATGTATGGCAGTGTTATTAAACAGGTTTAGGCACATTCCATTTTAATTGTTTAGGATTTTTAACATTACTCAAACAATCATATATGATGTTGTCAACCATGTTGTTTGAAAAGCCATTTTTTGTTTAAAAAGGCTTATGGTTTCAAATTATTTATGAAAATAGCTATACATGTCAGTGAGTTTATAAGGACAGTGAATTAATCACATGATCAAATTTATTTTAAACAAATCTGGAATGAACTGTCAAAATTAAGATATAAGCTAGTAAATGTTTTTTTTTGGATACTTCATATCTAAACTTGCCATTATCATGTATTAGTGTATCCAGAAAAGCAAGTTGGTGTTCTGCAGTGAATTTTATGTTGATGGTTAGGATACCTCAAAAACTGGTCAACATGTTTAGATTAAGAGTGTTAGAATATAATTAACTTCCTTACATTGTTGCCTGTATTCATGTTCTTTTTTTTTATTTAGTTTGTATACTATGATTTACTCTATTTATGCATTTTGTATACTGAATTATTATTATTGTTATTTTTATGTTACTTCCCTTAGCTCATTTGTAGCTTAGGAACTTGTTCTCGAGGCTTTAAGCTGCGTGTTACTTGTCTTTTTCTCTTTCACCCTAACCCTTCTATTAACAGTTTCATTCTCACTTTGTTTTCTTGTTTTATCAATAAAATTATTTTAATTTACCGAGTTTTTCATCATAACTTTATATTCTATTTTGCATTTTATTACTAGATTAAGAGTGTTGTCAACATACCTCCAATAATACGTAGGCTTGAAAACCAAGGTTTTAAGTTTCTACAAATAATTCAATAATTTAATGTTTCTAGTTTTTGTAGTATCTGTTTTAAACTTGGCATATTTTGTTGTATCATTCAAAATATTTTTAATTTTAGGATTATAATCTACTTGATTCAAAATTACTATATCAGTTCCCTCATTGTATTCTTTATAATTATTTTATTATTTCTACTACAATTTTTTAAAGTTATTATTCCTTTTTTACAAAAGTTAGCAGGTTTAAATCCAGAATTACAATTATTAAAAAATACACCAATCCAACTTATTTGAGTTCTGATATCATCAAGTGGTTAATAGCTACCAGACTGTATTCTGTTTTGAAACTTGTAATAATTGTTCAAATGGTAAAGAAAAATTTCAAATTTTAGTGTCTAAATAGGAGTAGCAAATTTTAAATTATGTACTAATAATAGTTTCTTTTCTGCTTCACTCAAGATATAATCAGGAAAGTGGACTATTACATTATTAGGATTATTAATGAAAGCATTATTTCTCTAATACCTTCTCAGTTGGTTAAGTGTATCCAAATTATTTTGTCTGTTTTTGATTATTATTTTATTATTTTTTTTGTATTCATAAAGTCAAAATAAACTAACTTCTTTTAGATCTGAACAAGACTCTTCAACTTGTTTTTCAGTCTTCCAATTTCTAATTTTATTCTATTTCAAAATTCAGTAGTTGTTTTTAATTTGTTGATATTTTTAGATGGTAAAATGGTATAAAAATTCTTAAATAATGTAAAAATAATAATGTTACACCTCATTTTGTTAATCTTAAGGTATCCATAGATCATTTTTGCCAAAATAATATTTTAACTGAATCACAAATCATCAAGGATTAAACCCATAAATAAATAAAAGTATTAGGTTGTCAAGAAATTAATGAGTGAAGGGCTTTCTGATGAAGGGCTTGATTTACACATTCCAATTGCTGACTATAGATCTCTGCATTGACAGGTCGCTTTGGATTGAGGAATTCAAAATGAATTACTCTTATGATGTCCCACCCAATGCAAAGCATCACTTTCTTCGGATGGAGTCCAGGTTTTGGGGTCGGTAATGGTTTTTGTCTAGGACTGAGCCATTGTTTTTGGCGTTTAATATTCGCATAGAGAATCCATTTTTCATCACCGGTGACAATTCTGTCCAAAAGTGGTTAACACGCATTATGCACCAGAAGAGACGAAGCAACATTTGCACATTGGAAACAATGATCATCGGGGAGTTCGTGAGGCACCCAAACACCTTCTTTATGGAATTTCCTCATATTCCTTAGATATTTACGTATTGTTTCATGAGAGATATGCAATTTCAGGGCCATTTCTCGAGTGTGTTGCCTTGGGTTAGACTCAACAAGCGTCTTCAGAGCATCAATATCAATTTCAACATGTCGGCCCCTGCCATCACAGTTTTTAAGGCTAAAGTTACATGCACAAAATGTGCTGAACCATTGTTGACACTTACAAACATTTCCATAAACTTCTTT
>NW_013665973.1:579678-594746 GCF_000517525.1 Limulus polyphemus | reverse complement strand
ATTGTTTTTGATATTTATATTCGCATAGAGAGTCCTTTTTTCACCACCGGTGACAATTCCAAAAATGGGTCACGCGCATTACGCGCCAGAAGAGACGAAGCAACGTTCACACGTTGGAAACGATGATAATCGGAGAGCTCGTGAGGCACCCAAACACCTTCTTTATGTTTAATGAGAGACATGCAAATTTAGGGCCATTTCATGAGTGTGTTGCCTTGGGTTAGACTCAACAAGCGTCTTCAGAGCATCAGTATTAATTCCAAAATGTCGGTCCCTGCCATCACAGTTTTTAAGGGTAAAGTCACCTGGTCGAAATTTTCTGAACCATTGTTGACACTTCGACCGTTCAAAACATTTCCATAAACTTCTTTGATATTCTTTGTGGCTACAGAGGTGTTGTTTCCCTTCTTGTATTCAAACAGCATTACATGCCAAATGTGTGTCTCGTGTTGTGCCATCATTATAAAGGATTAGAGTATACTAAACTTTACACATTATATAGGCTACACTAACGTGATGCTTAGGCAGTTCATTTAACTATTATACGTGATGTATGTTTTGTGGGGTATGGTTAATGAAAGCATTATAAAATGCAACATTAATTTCTTGATGACCTAATACAAATACCTTCTAAGGGTGTGAAATTAATTGCTGCTGCTTACCATAAATGTATGCACTGAAAACATGTTAAGTACTATCTTGCTCACAAAACAGATCCACTTGAACAAACTTACATGCAGTGGTCTGGATTGTGGTAATTTATATATATATATATATTTATATATATATAGCACAAAAACCTGTGTCTGTTTATCTATTCATTATCTAACTACTCCTAAATCTCTGGTCTAGTGTCAACCAAACTTTGTGGGATGATAGTTTGGAACAACGGGAATATTAATGGGCAGGGTTCACAACCACCTCCATTATTGCTGTTATTGAACATTTATTACCTTTGATGTAAGTTAATGTTAACTACATTCATAGATGGAGCCACATCCTTACACCAAATTTAAAAAAAAACAACTTATATTTTCTATAATACAACATATACACACATTTTGGGGAGAGGATGCATAAATGTCTTGTATATATTTCAGAGAGTGCACTAGCACTCTTTATGGAAGAATGCAATGAAAAAAATGGTCACCATTATTGCAATAATACAAAAACTCAAATGAAGCTTCTACTACAACAGCCACAATAACACTGATATGAAGAGTTGTTTCTTGAGTTAAACTAATTTTCTACTTCGACCTATGACCTTACAACTTTATCATGTAAGACAGTTCTGCAGCCAGTGATCATCAATTAATTAATAACATGAAACAGTGTAGAAGGACATTAACAGCTAAGTGTTTTGAGCAGTTAACATAAAGCCCCCATACCACCACTACTTTGGCTGCTACCTCTTCATACAAAGTCACCCTGACCATTGCACAGTGTATATCATGTCTTAAGTATATACATGGTGAGTTTGAAAGCATATACAAAACTTTGGGTGAGGTAATAATGACTACTGTAATAATATATTATGTTCTCAATAAATTGTGGGAAAGTTAGGACTTTATGTGTTATTTATCATCAGCAAAAGGACTCGTTCCCAGTGACGGAAAAGTTTAAGTTTATCTAACAAAAGTACCTGACCCCAGTTATGGGAAAAGTTTAAGTTAATCTATCAATTTAAATTATTTCATGAACTTTAAAAAAGTTAATTGTGTTGCATTCATGGTTTCACTCAGAGCCGAATCTCTGAGCTACTTATACTGCCCACTGTGAAAAGTAATTGTTGAGCATTTTAGTCATGCTAAGAGCTGCTCAGCATTAACATATGGTAAATCTACCTTTTAATTCCTTAAGTTAGGTCATATTTTGAAATGTGAATGATAGTGTGATTAATTCCTAACAATTTTAGTGTAGAATATTCTACTTGTGAAATCAAATTTGGTATCAACATTATTCATGCCTGTTCTCCCGTCATTTCAAAAATGAATGTTGAGCTTATCCTGCATGCTCAGTTTTTAAATGCAGTGCGGAAAGCAGCCACTGTAAACGGGATACAGATGAATATATATATGATAGCATCTAACCCCCCACATTTGTTTTTTAGTTAATAACTCAGACAAAGGATGGGTACCTCAGCTTGTGTAGAATAAATAAATCTTTTAAATTTTGGTATGTATTCAATACTTGAAAGGTATTCTTGTAGTGAAATATGAAGATGTTAATTATTAGCAACTTATTTTTACAGTGGAATTGACCAACTTTTTTACTTTACTTTTTTTTTACCTATTTAAATATATTTTAATATCTATATGTCACTTGCTTCTGCCTATGTGGACTATCGAGATAATCACTGAAATTCATTGTCATTATCTTATAACTTTTTAAAATTGTGTATATTTATGTGCACACATTTGTAATTTTATTTTATTTTTCAGTATTGGCTGGACCAAGATAAACCTATGTGTCGACAGCTGGGGCTGTCTCTTGTTAACCCTGTGATGTACTTTCGTGTTAAATTTTATACCCCTGACCCAGCTCATCTGGAAGAAGAATATACAAGGTACACTTTATGTATTGAGTATTAAAATTACATATTTATTTTCTGATTATAGATTGAGTAGTATTGAGGAAATTGATGTATGTATGTATGTTAATTCTTCATCAGAGTTTGTAGACTACAAGGAGAATGAACTAATGCTAAACTTGAACTAAAAATGTTTATTAAAATTTTAAAACTCATAGTTATATTGGATTTAAAATTGTATTACTCTTATCACTTTTTCTAATTGTAAAATCTTTTTAAGTACAGTTTTATGGTTCTAAAAAAAATTAAATTGCTGTCTTGTGTTGATTGTCTGAATCCTCAAGAATACTTGTACTATAGACCATTTATTTATTTATTAATTGTCTCGTATCTCTTTAGAAGAGAGCTGCTTGAACTGTATTGAGACTAAATGATCTGTGTAGGTAATAACTTCATCATGTATTAAATACTGTGTTCATTAATAATTGTGTTTGAAACATATCACACAGAAATATCAGTTTATTTTGTCCATAAATTTCCAGTTTACTATTCATTAATGCGGCTCTGAATTGTTTGTGGTGTAATTTATTTTGATACTATTTCCTGTTATTATGTCGTCATTTATATTTTCTTAAAGGTATCTTTTTAGTCTACAAATTAAGCAAGATCTTGCCCAAGGAGCATTACAGTGTAATGACAATACAGCTGCTCTTATTGCTTCCTATATTGTTCAAGGTAAGAAAAACGTTTTCCATGAAACTGCAGTATCTAAATAACCAGAACATCATATTTCTTATGTGCACCTTTTGTTTTTCATGACTAAAGATGAGATCGGTTAAAAAACATCTCATGTAGGAATACATTGTTTGTTTATATCTTCATTATAGATTGAGAAAAAAAACCAACTAACATGTATTGGTTAAGTGAACTTGAGCAAGTTATCTAATATCTGCATGAGAAATTAAACAGTTAGAAGCATATGGGATGACAAATATGTACTAAACAATTGTTATGTAATACTTGGAAATGTCGAACAATTCCAGTTTTTGATGTTAATCACTGGCAAGCCAAACGTATGCTGCTGTGTTTTTTATGCCAATCAACAGCCTTAGAGAAAATTATAAGAAATTTAAATAGTTTTATTATTTTTAGTGATATTTACTTGGTTGTTTAAATATCTAAAAATGCATAAAAGGACTGATTTGATTTTTTTTTTATCAGTAGTGTTGCTAAGCTGTTGGACTTAAATTATCATAATTCTAGATTTTTTATGTGAATCATGTTTGAAAAAATCTTGCCAAGTTGTTGAACATGATTAAAATGTATGAAATAATGTGAACTTTTTAATCTTTGAATTCTCTCCATTAAAACTCATAAGATTAGTTACTAAAAAAACTTTTTTTTTTCTTGGTTTTAGTAAATTTACTCTTGTTTATTTTATTTTTATTTCCCTGACAATTTTAGAATATATATATATATATATATATATATCTTGAGATCATAAGCTACAATTGAAAGTTCTAAAATGGTTGTGTATGTGCTTGATGGAATGTTTTTTGTAGCTTTGTAATGTAGGATTTTTTTATTTCATGGATTTGATCTTATAGATTAAATGGACAGCAAAATAATCACTAAAAACAGTCTGATCAGACTAAAACAAAAATTTGTCATCCTGTCTATTAGGTGCTATTGTTTTATTTTTTAACTTTAATAGTATTTTCTCTTTTCTAGCTGACTGTGGTGATTACAGCTTAGATGATTACCCAGATCATACCTACTTATCTTCATTCAAATTTGTACCTCATCAAGACGATGAATTAGAACGGAAAATCATGGAAAACCACAAGAAACATGCGTATGTTAAATAGTTAAATATTTTTTACAGGTTGACTGTCAAGTGTGACACATGAAGTCTGAGATTATCTCTATTTATCATGATATATCTTCCTAGAATAAACTTGTATATGTATTATTTAGGTGTGATAACCTGCTGTTAATTTGTTGAATATATCTTATTCACTCTGACCATCTCTTTATTGCACATTTTTTTCAGTAGGCACTAATCATCTTGCAACTTACCTGTCAATTCTGACCAGGCTTTTTATTTTGGTTCTGTCCTTCACTAGTTATTTACTTGATTTGTATGTTATTTACACACTTGTCATATCTTGCAGTATTTTGACTCGGTAGTATACTCACAGCTGTTTTTTTTTTCTTTCTTTCTAACAAGCATCCATTTGTGCAACACCATAGTAGTTAATTGTTTGCAGTATTTTGACTACTTTAGCTTGCAGTTTCATACACAAAATTCTAATTTCATAATTATATTCATCCTATTTCATCTTCTATCTCATTTACTCTAACCAGTTGTAACTTGTACCTTGTCCAAATTAACCAATTTTCTCTTGTACTTTGTCGAGCTAGCTGTGTTTCTCCTGCACCCTGTTCACTTTTGCTATCTTTAATATATTTTCATACCACAATTACCATTTTATCTTGTAATTTGCCTATAGTAACCATTTACTATTTTATAGCCAGTGCACATCAGCCAGTTCAGTTATCTTGCTTACTATGTCCTTAGTAGCCAATTCTCTTCTGTATCATATCCTTGGCAGCCAGCGCTCTCCTTTGCCTTTTCTATGGTAGCAAGTTATCTTCTGTAACTTGTATAATTGTTTGTTTATTTTTCTCCTGTACTATGTCTACTAGAATTGGGCAGTTAGTGAAATTTACTAATCAATTAATTGTTGGGCTCGTTACTTGATTACATTCAACTAATCATTTATTCTAACATGAGAATTAGATAGTTGTAATAATTAAAGAAAGTGATAATAGAAACACTAATTTCAATTAGAATATTTTTGGAGTCATGACACTAATTGATTAAGCATTACCCACGAGTTGCTAGCATGTATGCCTCGTGAAACATTTCTATTATAATATTATTGTTATTTATTGTACCTAATCTAATCTTATGCCCGGCATGGACAGGTGGTTAGGGCGTTCGACTCGTAATCTGAGGGTCGCAGGTTCAAATCCCCGTCGCACCAAACATGCCAACCTCCACCTTTGCCTGGTCCCAAGTCCAGGATGAGAAAGGAGGAGGGTTGGGCGCGGGGCTAGCAACTCCACCCCGTAAAAACCAACTTGCTACAAGTAACTGCAACAACAACTTCCGTTGGCGAGGTGTTGTTGTGGCTCTATGCTCCACTGGGAGTTTACAGGAATATAAAAAAAAAAATAACCTTAAAAAACCTGAAAAGATTCCTGTTTTTACATTTTAGTTACTCTATAATTATACTTAAAAAATAAACATGAAAAACAAGAAATAAAATACTTAACCAATCTTCTTTTTTCTTGCTGTCACGTTTCAAAGAGAGTTAACCTTAATTTTTTATAGTATAGATAGTAATGCACTTAATAATTTTTATTTGATTAAATAATACACCAAAGAATATACAATAATAACATACAGAAAGTAGACAAATTCACTTGTCACCTGGCTTTCTAACTACGCGACAAGAGCCATTACAAATTTGTCCAAGCTAGTCATTAACTTTCCCATGGGAACGAATCTTGTACTGTGAGTGAAATTGATGATATTTTGTTCAGAATATAATGTTATGCAGTACATCGTTTGATAGATGAAAAGCTATTGGTTATAAGTAATATATAATGAAACGTAAGAGAGAACTATCAATGAATTGTGAAATAGAAGATGTGACAGGTGGGTGTGGCAGGAGGGGTCTGATTTTCTATTCAATAGCTCTGTAACCAAATAAGATTGAAAGCTATAAAATTATGGTTTGTCTGAGCAATAACGATTTATAGAGAGTAATTTATGTTTAATTTGTACTTTTGAGGGGTGGTGGATAAAATAGGGATGATGACATGCTAAGAGAAAATGTTTCACGTGGGTCACACTGGTGGAAATTCAGGATTATTTTTAATATTGCCTTGTCGAATTAAGAAGTTAATAGTTGTATACTATTAAAATATGGATTATTAGCTAATATTTTATGTTATTCTAATTGGTATAACAAACAAAAAGTAGTCTAATAAAATTTTTAATGTAAGACACTAAAACCTTGTGTTATACACAGTAAAGGTGTACCCATGGAGATAGGGTTAAAAAAAAAACAGTCATGTACAGTAAAAGCATAAATTCCAAAACACACTTACCTCCTCTCATACTTTAGCTTTATTCCAATGAAAGTTTCTATCCTCTGCCCATCTAAGCATTGGTATGAATCTTACCTTGCTGGCTCACTCCAGCCTTTATACCCCACTATATTGCCTATAGCATTTTCAGTCTTTTGATTCCATCCACCTACGTCATTGTGCTTCCTATATTAGATCCGTATATAAGCTCCCCATTATTACTTCCTATTTACTTTTCTTGATGGTAGAACATTACAACAATGGTTTTACGTGCTTGCTGTGGGTTTCTCTCTCGTATTGTATAACTTTAGTTATGCCTATGCTTTGGAAAAATTTTTTTAACCATATTATTGGTTTTGAGTTTATTGTCTATTTTCTTTTATATCAATTAAAAAAACAAGACATTTCAGATATGAATTCTCACATTCACGTCTCTTATATGGAGTCTCCTTGTGCTCCTAGTCTGCCACCTCTGGAGTCTAGCATTGCCCTGGCTTCGGGGGCAGGTCCCTTTTCAGAGAGGTGAAGTCTTACATTAGATCTGGTGTTTCTTCTCCTGTAGGCTCAGAGGCTGTGCTTGTGGAGGATCAGGAGCAGACTGGTGAGAATTTGGACTCTATTTTTCTGGCTTCTTTCTTTGCTTGGATAGCTAATCACGAACCTTGAATGGACATCCTACCTCCTGCATCTTTTTGCAACTAGTACATCAAGTCTGTGATGTTTTGAGATTTCTCCTGTGGCTTATGACTTTTCTCCTTCTTTGTAGGGGGAAAGTCGTTTGGCTTATTGCCTAGTCTTTCCATCATCACCAGACATTGCTGTGCATACTCATGGACATGCAGATCAATTGAGTGAAACTGCTGCCATCCTTGTCCTCCCTGTTTATCGGATCAACATGCCTTAGCTTTCCATTGCTTGTATGACCCATATTTAGATTCCCAGACGTTGGATCCTCTTTCTGGTTCTAGGCCTGATGCCTTTATTCATCTTAACCTCTTTCAGTTTTCTAGGATTCAACTGTCCCTTACAAGAGTTTTGCATGTTTATCTTCTTTGCCACTGTTGTCTGAGGCCTTTCATAGGTCTCCTGCTCAATTTTCAGTAGATCTTAGTCACTTGTTTACTTCCATTTTGGTAAGGTTATCAGTTTCTGCTCATTCCTTGGTCTCTTGGTTGGTTTGTTGCTGGGATCTTCGAGGGATACCTTGCTTAAGGGTGGTCGACTTCCTTCCTCGGCCTTTAGAAGTTTGGAGAAGTTCCTTTTCTCAGATATTCAATTTTTGTAGGTATTCCAGATTCCATGGAATCTCGGGTGGATGCGGCCCATTTCCACTTTTTTATTTAGACACTAACCTCCCGCCTTTTTTAAGTTTTCTAACTGATGGTTTACTGCAACTCCCATTTGGGTTTCCAAACCACCCGTGTCTGCTCCACGTTCTATCAAAACACAAGGGAGATTCCACCATTATCAGTGGGCATCCTATTCTCATGTGGAGCACCAACAACAGCATAGGTGACTATGCTATGGGACCCTGGCTTGTGCAGGCTCAACTCAAATGGTCTGGGTCTTTATGGGAGACCTTTGCATCCAATCAGAGGGTTGGTCCTTTCTTTCATGTCTTCTCCTCCATTGTCTACCATAACTGGTGACCTGTCATCAACTTTTCTTGTGTCAATCATTTACTACAGCCTCCTCAGTTTACCATGGAGTCATTTGTTTCCCTCTGGTGGCACTTTTGCACCTGGTCTATGGATGAAAAAGTGTGATGTCCCTGATGCCTCCCTTCATATTTCAATCATGGAGTCTTCATCTTTGTTTGTCTGTTTTGTGCACGAGAGACAGCTTTTTCATTTCCGTGCTCTACCATTTAGCTCGCATCCATCCCATATGTCTTTTGCTGCATAGTCACTCTTTCCTACCACTTGGCACAGCTTCACACATGAGCTCTTTCTTCTGAAGCTGTGAGAGCTGGGTTTCTCATCCAAATGGAAAGTCTATTCTTACTCCCACGTAGTACCTCATCTATTTAGGGGTATTTTTAAATTAACGTCTCAGTTGGGCCCAACCTTCTCCTCTATGACTTCAGGCCATGGAATGAGCCATTCTTTTAAAACTGTTGTCTCCTTCTCCACTGGTGCATATGGTTTGTTCTCTTTTGGGGATGTGGGCATCCTTGGAATTATTTATTCCTTTAGGTCAGGCCCACATGTGTTCCCTTCAGTGGTCATTATGCAATCATTGAAACATTGCAAGGATGCGTTGGATTGTCTGGTGACCCTGTCGGCTTCCAGCCCATTCGATACTGGCTGATGGTTGTATAGGGACAACACAACAGTAGGTGTCTGTCTCCTGCTCCCATGTCCTGAGATATATCTTTTCACGGATGCTTCTCTCCAGGGATGGGAGCTTGTATAGGGAATATGGAATTCAAAGGCCTCTGGACAGAAGAGGAATCTTCTCTCCACATCATTCTTCTAGGTGATCTCCTAGATTTTCAAGCAAGGGGTCACTCACCCCAGTTCTCTTTGTTTTCAGACATTGGATCTTCTCTTTTGGGTTCACAATCATGGCATGTTCCAGATTATGAATTTAGTTGCCGAACAGTTATCTCGACCAAACGGAGTCCTTCCCACAGAATGGATGCTTCATCCACAAGTTTTTTTGTTGGATCTGTTCTCGTCTCGGGACGGTACTTTTGCCACAGACTGGAATGGCCAGCTTCTGTTATTCTGGTCTCCTGTCCCTCACCTTCTGGATTTGGATGTAGATGCTCTCATCCAGGATGGGATAGGCCTTCATTTGAGATTCATGTTCACAGGACTCTTTACCATTCCATTTATATTCTGTTTTATCCAAAGAGGTCCTTTCTTTCCAAAACATCAATGGCTAGAGAAGGGGATAAGGCTTTCTCTCCTATTCATTTTCCCTCCATTTCTAATTTTATGAATGCTCAGATCTGGATCGACTTTTATGCCTCGTTTGGGCTCTTAAATGTTTTGTTGCAGACACTGAAGGGCTTCAGTGGATCATGGCAACATTTGTTTATTTGTTGAAATCCTAAGATGTCACATGACTTATCCCCTGTCACTTTGACAGGTTGGGTTTGCGAAGAGCATACCTGTTCAAGAAGTTGTGTGGATCCCACTAGTGTGCTATTGCTGTATCTCATTTTTGCACACCTCTTTTCTATGCATATGCTTTCTGTGTGGACCTTGCCCTCACTAGCCCCTCCACTTTGTCAATGTGGGATTCTAGCTAAAGTCTTAGTGGAGGTAAGTGTGTTTCAGAAGTTAACATTTTCCTATATCAAAAATGTATTTCTGATAATCTTTACCTCCTTTCACACTCTCCGCCCTTCCTCCCCATGAAATGGCTGGTTTTGGGCCTGTTAATTTGGACCATCTCAAAAAGTGAATAGGAAGTAATAATGGGGAGCTTATATACAGATCTGGTATAGTGGGTGCATTGACGTAGATGGAAAGAATCACAAGATTTAAATCACTGGGGGTAATATAGTGGGGTATAAAGGCTTGAGCAAGCAAGGTAAGATTCATACCAATGCTTAGATGGGCAAAGAAGAGGAACTTTCATTGGGATAAAGCTATAGTGTGAGAAGAAGTGAGAATTATCTGAAATACATTTTCGGTTTAGTTTCATGTGAACTATAGTGTTTATATAGTTGTGTTTGTTTTTTAGCTTAATTTAGCTCTTCTTTAACAACAGAGGCCAGTCACCAAGCGAGGCTGACATGAACCTACTGGAAACTGCTCGCCGCTGTGAACTGTATGGGATAAAAATGACTCCTGCGAAGGTAAGTTGCAACCTTTAAAGTATCATTTTAGAACAAACAAAAGATTGATGCTGTATGAAGTCTTAAATGCACATTTAA
The DNA here is from genome assembly GCF_000517525.1 of Limulus polyphemus. NCBI lineage: Eukaryota > Metazoa > Arthropoda > Merostomata > Xiphosura > Limulidae > Limulus > Limulus polyphemus. Next base: position 584,166 of record NW_013665973.1, on the reverse strand, counting down.
TATTTGGTTTCAAGTTATTGTCAAGATGTATTAGAATGATCCAGTTTTTACATGAAATTTTATATGCATGTTGATGGTTGTTGATTTTCTAAGAAAAATTCAAATCAGCAGCCAAACTCCAAATTTTAGATAATACTTACAAATATATTATTAATAGTAAAATATTGGTTATATTAAAAACAGCATGTTCTAAACAGTAAGAATTTATATATATATATATTTTGTTCAGCATGAGAATGTTTTTTCTATCTCTGTAGCATTTATTTATAATATAGATTGAAATTATATAATTACTAGAAATACCAATTGCCCTTGGCTAAATTGAAGTGTTATTTTGCAAAGTCTAGATATTAAATAGTGGAGGAGATTGATAGAGAAAACATGAAACCAGAACAGTGTCCTTTGTAATTCTGTAGTATGTAAAATTGTTAAGTGTTTAGAAACAGCAAATATAATTTTGCATGCACTGTGACCTTTGTTTGCTTCTTATCTCTTCATGAGGCTGAAGAATTGATTATTTTGAAAAAAAAATGAATAAATTAGACTCGTACACAAACTTGTGTCTGTATTTTTTGTAGTTTTAACATCAGAAGTGCATAAAATTGCAATTTTATTTCAGGACCATGATGGTGTACCCCTTAATCTTGCTGTTGCTCACATGGGAATACTAGTATTTCAGCACTCAACTAAAATCACCACCTTTTCTTGGGCAAAAATACGAAAGCTTAGTTTCAAGAGGAGGAGGTTTATAATCAAACTACATCCAGAAGGCTCTGTAAGTATAGTCTTTTTTTTTTCTTTTATTAGTAAACATTCCACTGTTTCCAAACATATTGTTTATTTTATTTTGTGGGAGAAGGAGCTAAGCAGTGTGAAGCTGAAAAAGAAAGTATGATGATATATAATTTTCTTCAAATTTAAGTTTGTATAAATTTTACAAATGAAGAACATGAACACAAACATCAAAACTTTGTTAGTGAGAGTATATAGAAGGTCAACAAATCATGTTTTATGATTTAGTTTAAAGGCTATAAGAATTATGCCTTGCCTTAGTAATTACTTTATCACAATCAGTAACTTACGTTAAATTCTGTACTTCTCAAAGTGGTAGTAAATAAATTAGAGTGGAGAGAAGACCTAGAGAACAAATGTTGCAATTCTCATATTAGGGGAGTTTGAGGATTTTTTAAAACTTAAGTTGTTAAAAACCAAAGATATTGAATGATAGGCATAATACAATATAAACTGACCAATAAGGCAAGAGAACATGCAAAATGGTACATAAGAATGATATTTAGTATTTTGTTTTGAATTTTTTTTTTTGAATTAAGGAATTAAAACATATATACTATTAAAATTTGGTTTGTTAACTATGTTTTGATGCCAAGTTTATTTGTATTCAATGATATTAAAATAGTTTAATTAAATTTTGATAGGCATAATACAATATAAACTGACCAATAAGGCAAGAGAACATGCAAAATGGTACATAAGAATGATATTTAGTATTTTGATTTGAATTTTCTTTTTGAATTAGGGAATTAAAACATATATACTATTAAAATTTGGTTTGTTAACTATGTTTTGATGCCAAGTTTATTTGTATTCGATGATATTAAAATAGTTTAATTAAATTTTCAATATAACTCTCTAAGAGATTGTGACATGTGCACTTTGACCTACCCATAGTGAGAAGGTTAATGTGGTAGTACTGAATTTTTTAAAGCTACAACATAAAACAGTATAATTAGTTGGTTTAAAAAATAATTTTATTTATTGCCTGCTTCCTATCCTTGAATATTTAGTATTCATGTTTTTACAAAAACTGAAATTGCAGTGCAATGTTTTATTTTAGTTTGACTGGCATGAATGTTATTTATGTTTCTTCACTTTGCAGGGTTTCTACAAGGATGCTGTGGAGTTTTTCTTTGAAGGGAGAAACAGCTGCAAGAATTTCTGGAAAAAGGGTATAGAAAATCATGGGTTCTTTCGCTGCTCAGAAGTCCGCAAGTTGCCTCGCCAGAGAGCCCGTATCTTCAGTCGAGGATCGTCATTTCGGTGTGTGTTGAATTTATGTTTCCAGTAAAAGCCCACATGATAAATTTGGTTTATGTTTGCTCATAGTAACCATAAATGTTTGTGGAAATTCTAAATGACAAAAATATATAATGAAAGAACTTACTGCTTTCAATATTTATGGCTAACATTTAGGCCATGTGCTCACTTAACCCTCTTGCAACAGGCAGGTCAAAGTGCACATGTCATAATGTTTTAGAGAATTGCATTCAAAGTTTAATTAGACTTCTTTATTATAATTATAACTTGACATAAAAACGTAGTTAATAAATCAAATGTTGATATTGTATAAGTTCTTAAGTTTATAAAGAAATATTTTAAAAAATTTTACCCTAGTATGAGAATTATGACATTTGCTCTCTAGGTATCCCATCTTCTCTAATTTATTCACCACCACTCTGAGAAGTATAGAATTTATTATAAATTAAAAATTTTAATAATGTTATTACTCAAAGAATAATTTTTATAGCTTTCAATCTTATTTGGTTACAGAGCCATAAAATCGAAAATCAAACCCCCTCTTGCCATGCTCACTTGTCACATCTTTTCTTCCACAAATTGCAAAAAGTTCTCTCTGACATTTAGTACTATATTATTTATATCCAATAGAAAGCCAATTTTTTAATCTATCAAATGACATATTACATTGTTTTCTGTTCAGAGAATTGTCTATTTCACTTCTAGTTCAAACTTTATTCCCACAGGAAATGCATCAGTGAGCTTAGATGAATTTTTAACAGTGCCTATCACATAGTTAGAAAACCAGAATAATTATGATAGTTATAGGACATTGGCTGCTTTTTTACGTGTTATTATTCTGTACTTTTAGGTGCATTATATAATTAAATAAAAAGTTACTTAATGTAGTAGTATCATTAGTATTAAAAAAGTAGAGTTAAGTTTAATTGACAGCTGTAAGATCCACATAAGTATTATATTTCTTATTTTTCTTGTGTATTCTTTATTTATTATTATAAAAGTAACTAAAATTTAAAAATTAGAAACGTTAGGCTAGATAAGGTTAAATTAGATAAGAAAGAAAAATAACACTGATAACAAATTTTTCATGAGGTATGTTAGCAAGTTAGCTTGTGTGTTACATAATTTGATAGGGTAGTGTGAGCTACATGTTCTTCAAGTGATTTACAATTTGTGTGGTGACATTAGTCGTTAGACATATTTCAAAAGGCAAGGACACAATAAAATTTTAGTAGAAATAGATGTATACTGTTACTAGTTTTAAGCTATTTAGGATAAATAGTTATGGTTTTCTGTTACAAATTAGAGTCATTCTAAAAAGAAATTAAAGGGTAATTTAATTTCTTTTATGGTGGTTACTAGGTTGGTCAATTTGACCAACCCTGTATAAAGTTATGGTTGAGAAAATATATAGTTTTACTAAAAAACATATGAAGTTTGTTGAGGACGTTTTAGAGATTATGCGAATAAGTATGAGAACTTTCAGATAAAAAACTATTTTTAATCACTTTGCACGTGGAGCAATCCACATATAATCATGGAGATATCTTTTGTAAAAATACTTCATTAAAAATTCAGATTTTTTTTTCTAGTGAAGACTTATAAAAACACAAAACATGTTAAAAGTTATAATATAAAAACTCTAAAGATCAATTTGGAGATCAAGATTTAGGTCAAATTGACCGAGCCTGTAGTGAGAGAGATATACGTTACAATATTTATTTCAGGGAAACAGCCACATTTCAGTTATAATACATTATTACTATTTACAAATAAGTTCTTAAATTTCAGCTCTTTTTCTTAAAACATAGAACAGTAAATAAAGAAGTATAGAAAACAATTATCTCTTCTAGTTACAAACTTTGTACTTGTTTGGTGCTTGCCATAAGCTGTTAAGCCTTATCAAATTTTGCATGTGAAGGACATAAAACAAAATAATTTTTTTTTAGGTTTTATATATGCATTTGGAAATAAAAAAATCTTAAATTACTATATCAATACCACAGAATTCCACAATAATTTATGAAGCTTAGAAAATAAGCAGTATTTGGGTCTAGAAAATATTATTTTTAGAGCTCACTAATATCTTACCTTTCTGCATGGAATCTACCATGAAAACAAAGGTTTTCCCACATAAATACTTTACAAAGGATGAGAAAGCCACTAGGGGGACATTCTGAGATTTTGGTTTTTTGTACACACTTCATTGGGAGAAGTAAGTGTACATAAGCAAGTAATTTCAAAAATGGAAGAAGTGAGTGGGGCCACCGTGGTTGAATCACTAAATATATTAATATCTCGGGGAAAATAGAAAAGATAAGAGGTTCTTATCATACATTCTAGCTTGTCAATTTGGTAATTTGAGTTTCTAATTCATAAGAAACTATAGACTTTGTATTTGGACATCCCAAACATCTAATTTGAACCAATGCT